>NW_007473109.1:0-315 GCF_000475195.1 Diaphorina citri
AAGATCGTCTCGCGAGCCACGTTATGGCCACCCCTGGAACAGACGCTTTGGCCGATTGAAGTGTGGACGCAGCTTTTAAAGATTACATTAGAGTTGAATCAAATCAGCTGATGGGCGCTAAGTGCTCTAATCAGAACTGCAGTAGTATCACAGACACTATGAGTCTCACACCTGTTGTAAAACATACAGGGTGACACCTGTTGTAAAACATACAGGGTGTTTATAATGTTCAATATTTGTTTGATTAAAGTATCCTTTAAATGCCCGGTGTCCAAAATTTTGGACATTTTTTGTAGGTCTAAAAGCCCTACGTAC
>NW_007473110.1:0-315 GCF_000475195.1 Diaphorina citri
AAAATCAGGGGATGTGAGATATTTTCAGAAAATGAGCTTTGGGGTTTCCCAAGCTGGCTCTAGATAACACTATTCATTCTCACCAAAAAAGCAGTTAGTTTGAACATTTTGAAGTTTGTTGAACTGGGCAGCTTGAAGTAAATACTTAATATTAAAGAGGGAACTTTAATAATCTAATAATCAAGATCTTATCGTCCCGAAATCAAAGAGAGGATAGGAGAAAGCCAGCCGTTCCAAGAACGAACCTTATCTGTTTTTGGATGAAGAACCTGCGACCTTACAAGGCTGATTGAAATAAGTTTGACTCGGGAAGCA
>NW_007473111.1:0-315 GCF_000475195.1 Diaphorina citri
GTGTCCAGAGCGGTGCCCTAGTCATAACGAATTGCTTACTCATATATTCGTGTCACATAAGCTGGTTATCGCTGATGTCCCATTGATAGCGGACCTCAATCTGTAAGTATGATAGATTTTCAGTTGATTCAGACGGTCCGCACTTCGAAGTCTGACAAAATCAACAAGCAAAAAGAACATATACCTACATTAGATAGATACCTAATAGAAAAAATGTAATTGTCAACTAGTTTTAAGAAGACCTATCTTTGTATATTATTATCACAAAAAATTATTATCACAATAAAAAAAGAGGTTTGACAGAGGGAACTGTAA
>NW_007473112.1:0-315 GCF_000475195.1 Diaphorina citri
AGAGAGAGAGATAATCTGGTTTGAGATATTGATCTTTTTAAATTGGAAAATGCTGATGAAGTTTAGTATGAAATAGAAATAGAATGTATACCTATTTTATGTACATTGTACATACCTACATATTATAAAATTTATACAACTTGTGTTGTAAATCAGTACCTACGTATATAGTGTGTTCAAAAAGTCCAACCCAACCTTAATTTTCGAACGGATGAAATTAGAAACCTGAAATTTTATAACCCCCTACTTCTGATACAACATATCAAAGGTCTTAAAAAACGTAGTACTTGGTAGAAATTTGAGCTCGATCCGACA
>NW_007473113.1:0-315 GCF_000475195.1 Diaphorina citri
GACCTTCTGCATGGCAAGCAAGCGCGTTACCACTGGACCAACCGTGCCCCCACGTGAGATTATTTCTCTATCAGTTGTAGCTATTTACGGAAGTGCCATAAAGAGATGGATTTCCATTTCCACGCACACCACCAAATCTATGAATCAGGTATGAGTGACCATCTGGCCAATAGCATGCTGCTGGCTTGCCCCGTGCCGCTCAGACTGGGTGATAGGGGAGGTCAATAGTAACCTTAGCAGTTCCCTCTATCAGACCTTCTGAATGATAAGACCTTAGCAGTTACAGTTCCCTCTATCAGACCTTCTGAATGATAA
>NW_007473114.1:0-315 GCF_000475195.1 Diaphorina citri
AACTACTTCAATATTAAATAAATAATTAATGTCACCACTTAAAATCTTTGCACGAAGAGTAAAACAATGTCAACGAGCTTTCAATTTATGTAAACGCCATTTTTGAAACAACTGTTTAGGTACTCTCATGGAAATATACATAGTATACACATTTTAGATTATGGATCATAATAATGAACAACTTATTCCTATCTGTACCAAATTTTTACTCTTCCGGAAGTCCTTTTTTTCGGGGAAATTTATTAGTCCGTCCTTCCTTTATTATTACAATAGTAATAAAAAGGTATAAGGGACGGACTATTGTATTCGCTTCGG
>NW_007473115.1:0-315 GCF_000475195.1 Diaphorina citri
ATTGCCACCATGGATATGATGCCAATGAGGGTAAGCATTCCCTTCCCTCTATCATGCAAACCTAGTTAGCTTCGTTGGTAGCTCGTCTGCCTTTTAAGCGCTAGGTCGCGGGATCGATTCCTGCCCGGGGAGGATTTTATCCTGACCTGATAATGTTTGTTCTTGAAACGGCTGACTTTCTCCTATCCTGTCTTCCTTCTCTCTTCGATTTTGGGACGATGAGACCTTAGCAGTTACAGTTCCCTCTATCAAAACTCTTAAAAAAAAAAATCATTATTACGTATATTATAATTTATTTTTTTCAGACAGTCATCA
>NW_007473116.1:0-315 GCF_000475195.1 Diaphorina citri
TTGACCCCGCCGGGAATCGAACCCGGGTCTCCCGCGTGCAAGGCGAGCGCAGTGACCACTACGCCATGGGAGCTGAGCACTTAGATTTAAGAAGCAACGTTGCGCGTGATTGGTATCCGAATGGGTGACTGTTTGGGCAATCACATGCTGCTGGTTTGTCCCGGCCTCACTCTGGCTGGCTGAATGTGAGGAGACGGGTAACTTCTCGTCGAATGATGGGTAGTTAAAACCCTTTTATCTAAAGCAGGGGTTCTTAACCTTTTAGAATTGGCGGACCACTATTGATAAACCAAAAATCTCGCGGACCACTTGAGA
>NW_007473117.1:0-315 GCF_000475195.1 Diaphorina citri
AATTAACGACTAAATATAAACGTCATTGCAATCGTGGCACCTCTCATGTGCAAATGTAATATTTTACTTGGAATGTAAAATAATTGAGGAAAACATTTGAAGAAAAATTAAAAGTAGATACAAATTGAAGCAAAAGAAAAAATTGAAGACAATTGTTCTAATTGTATGTAAACTCGTTGGAATATATCGTTTGCTTCATTACATTTCAACTTCAACCTTCTTGGTGTATAATTTAGTTTGAAATATATCAGTGCAGAAATTACAGATGGTTTGAAAAATTCTAGTACATTTGCTACCTTTTTATTCGTGTTTAGT
>NW_007473118.1:0-315 GCF_000475195.1 Diaphorina citri
GCACCACCGAGATTCGAACTCGGGATCTCCTGTTTACTAGACAGGCGCTTTAACCAACTAAGCCATGGCGCCTGTTGAAAACACCCGGGCACAGTGAAACAATTTATTATCACCACAGTGCCACAGTATGTTCGTAATGTTAAACAAAATGAATCAACAACACATTCACCATTCACTACTTCACACGGTCATATCATGATATGTATGTACAAACTATGTAATGTACATAAGTATTATGTATTATGATTCATCCAGATGAATATGGCAGCAAGGAGTCATCGACCCAAAATGAAAGAACCAATCAGAATGCGAGAA
>NW_007473119.1:0-315 GCF_000475195.1 Diaphorina citri
AAAAAAAAAAAAAAAAAAAAAAAAAAATACTCAAAGGGTTAATATTAGATACGGGGTATCCCTCTGTATACACCTCAGACTATACAAGTAGGTAAGTATGTACCACATGTAGAGTATACAGTGTGTACCAGAAGTAATAAGAGGTAGGTACTCTCTTAACGGCTGGGAGTTCTAATTATTCAACACGAAAAACTACACGGATGAGGTAGGTATGTTACGCCACTAGTTATTGATGAAAAACGTCTTTCCCCGTACCTAGGTACGTACCTACTGAACACACTTGAGTACGAAGACATTTTTTTTTTTTTTTTTTTT
>NW_007473120.1:0-315 GCF_000475195.1 Diaphorina citri
CTTAAACAAGTCATTCATTGAATTGTAGAACCCAGAAAAAGAGGGGAGGCCCGTAAAAGCCAAATTTCATCAAAATCGGACTGCCACTTTGGAAGATCTCACAATGCAAATAGTTTCAAATTAAATTTCTGTTCAAGGAGTGAGAACCTTCGAAGTAAGAACTCCTTTATGGGACATATCTCAGTGCCCTAAATCACCAAAGTATGGAAAAGTATTTACAATTCCATATTTCGATATGATTGGTCCAAATTCAAAATTCTGCTTTTCCATTGGCTATTACACTTGTAAGATACTTTTCCATACTTTGGTGATTTA
>NW_007473121.1:0-315 GCF_000475195.1 Diaphorina citri
TTTTTCAATCCCTAGTCCCAAGTCGATGTGAAAATATTTCGAGTTTATTCAAATTTTGGCTCGGAATTTAGGATTTAGGAGAAAGGTATAGAGTTAGGTATAAATGTGAAGTAAGTACTCTCAGTAGGGGGTAGAAATTCCTTTAAAGCTGGGAGCTTTTCTAATCACGAACGAAATGGGTTGAGACCTTGAGACTTCTAGACAAGCATTCAAGTAGGTTAAGTAGGTAGGTATCTATACTAAATATTTGAAATTTTATTTATTTAGTTTTTCTATAAAATTTATGTTTGTTTTTATACGTACCCTACCTATATT
>NW_007473122.1:0-315 GCF_000475195.1 Diaphorina citri
TTAAGTGTTGAACATGTTTGCAAAATTTCATCAAAATCCGACTAATCCTTCGGGAGTTACGACAGAACAAATAATTTTTAAAAAAGGCTCCTTCCTGCAGGTTTTCCAAATCTTAATCGGGCTCAATATCTCGGAAGAAATTATCCTATATGTGTTGCAATTTTAGTGAAAAGCGATTTTAATGAAAAACTTTTCATTAAAATCGAACGAACCGTTACCGCGTAACGAACCGTTACCGACAGGCTTACAGACAAACTGTTGAGTTGAAACTTCGAACTTTTGTAGAAAGTAGAAATTTGGACGCTCATGAACGTC
>NW_007473123.1:0-315 GCF_000475195.1 Diaphorina citri
CTTTCCATTACCTTCACTGGCGTCGCATTTTGTTTAAGACCCGTTTTTTTTTTTTTCTTGTTTTTTCTTGGAAGTTATCATCTGAGGCTTTGTGTAATAAAGTCACAGGTATACTTACTCTAATTGGATATTGCTTGCTATCAGCCTTTAGAATTCCTCAAATTTCTTATTCTGGAAAAAAAAAGTTTTACCAACCGCTTTTTTTCGGTAAAGACACAACTTTATTTTCAAGTTCAAGCCAGCCTATAGTTAGCTTAGTTGGTAGTGCGTCTGCCTTGTAAGCGCTAGGCCGCGGGTTCGGTTCCCGCCCGGGGC
>NW_007473124.1:0-315 GCF_000475195.1 Diaphorina citri
TTGGTTTATCTATTCCGAACAATTTTATTTCCTTCCCTCCCTCTTTCTCCTCCTTCTCCTCCTCCTTTTTCTCCTCCGTCTTCTCCTTCTTCTCCTCCTCCTTCTTCCCTCCTCCTCCTTCTCCTCCCACTCCACCTCCTTCTCCTTCTTCTTCTCCTTCTTCTTCTCCTCCTCCTCCTACTCCTCCGCTTCTTACTCCTCCTCTTCCTCCTTCTCCTCAACTGAGTCCTCTCATCTCTTCTCTCCGTCAATCTTGTGCCCTAAAGCTTGGCACTTAAGACGATCATGCTATCTGTGTCATAAGTATTTTGACTT
>NW_007473125.1:0-315 GCF_000475195.1 Diaphorina citri
ATTAGGCCATTTCTGTCACCTATTATATCAGATATTTTATGAATGCCCATCATTTTTCTGCCTCTGCAATGTGCACAACACAAAATACAGTTTCTTTTGCGCTGCTTCTCTAATGCATTTTTAATTACAGTCGTATGAATAGGGAATAGGTACTAGGTAGGTATACATATACACCTTACACCCAAGTGCTCCTTTGTTACTTCCTATTGTTAGTTGTCTAATTTCTTCTTCTTTATGTTTCAGACTGGGATATTCACAGTGGTGATTCTACCAGTCCGTCTTGTGCTGATAGCCACACTACTGGTCATAGCTTGG
>NW_007473126.1:0-315 GCF_000475195.1 Diaphorina citri
TCACAGGCCGCGATGATAACTTGACACAAATGAAGAAGAGGAAAAAAATTACCCACAACGCTTTCACTCCTTCGACCACACATAGATGCAAGCAAGATTGGGGTAACATCCAATATGTGAAAACTGTGAGAGACAAAAGTCCATCACCATCTGATGAATGTGGTGGTTGAAGGGTTAGCGGTTCTGTTATCCACAGATCCTTCTATGTCCTAAGTTAGAGGGTGAAGTAAGACTTATACCCGAAGAACAGACAGAAGATCTCGAGCTCGACCAACATCAACAGTTCAGTAAAAAAAGTCAATCCCCATCACTCTT
>NW_007473127.1:0-315 GCF_000475195.1 Diaphorina citri
TAATAATAATATAATAATACCTACCTAGATCTAGGTTGCTTGGAGGATAACTCGTCTGCATTGTAAGCGCTAGGATGCGGGTTTGATTCCTGTCCCGGGGTTGATTTTAGTCTGGTTTGTTCTCGGAAAGGCTGGCTTCCTCCTTTCCTATCTTTCTTTCTTCTCTCTTCGCTTTCGAGACGATAAGACCTTAGCAGTTACAGCTGTTCCCTTCTATCAAACCTCAAAATCAAAGCTTATGTTTTGTACGTAGCACATTGCATACCTAATCGAAAAGTTGTACGGCGTTCATAAAAAATACACTCTCGGGATGCC
>NW_007473128.1:0-10258 GCF_000475195.1 Diaphorina citri
TTTTTTTTATTTTAATTAGTAATATCAGCAGAAATTTTCCCTACTCATTTTGTTGTTCAGCACATTTAACTTTTTCTCTTTCACTTGCATTACCAATTTGAGTATCTATTGTTATATTTTTTTGAGTTAAACTAACTAAAACAACACTTAGACATTTAGTTCCTTCTGGAACACCAAATATTCTTATACCAATAATAGTAGTAATTGAAACAACAAGAAATATTATTCGACCCATAGCTCTAGCTGTACGATTAACTGCTAATCTAATTGCAGGACATCTCCTTATAGCTCTCCTAGGAAATACATTAAATATTAAAAATTATATATGATTAATTATTTTATTTGTTCAAACAGCATTCATAATATTTGAATTAATAGTTGCAATTATTCAATCATATGTTTTTTCTGTGTTAATAACACTATACTCTAGAGAAATTTCTTAATGAAAAAAAATCATCAATTTCACCTTGTTGATCCTTCGCCTTGACCAATTATTATTTCCTTTTCTATTCTTAATCTTACACTATTTAACGTTTTATTTTTCAATATTAAAAAAACTTTTTTAATAATAATAAGAATAATTATAACAACACTAATTATATTTTTATGATGACGAGACATCCAACGAGAAAGAACATTCCAAGGAAAACACACAAAAATAGTTATAATTTCAATAAAATATGGAATAATTCTATTTATTAGATCCGAAATTCTGTTTTTCTTTAGATTCTTCTGAAGATTTTTTCACCACAGACTCTCCCCTAATTATGAAATAGGACTTATATGACCTCCTCTTAATATTAAATCATTTAACCCCATAAAAATTCCTCTTAAAAATTCAATTATTTTATTTAGATCAGGAATTTCAGTTACATGAGCACACTCAAGAATATGTTTTAATAATTCTATTCAAACAAACAAAAGAATTCTAATTACAATTATACTAGGATTATTGTTTTCGATTTTACAATTTTATGAATATATAACTTGTCCATTTTGCATCAGAGACTCAGTTTACGGAAGAAGATTCTTTGTCACAACAGGATTTCACGGAATTCATGTTATTATTGGAACTACATTTCTCACTCAAGTTCTCATGCGACTAAAAATAATACACTTTTCTAGAAAACACCATTTAGGGATAGAAATATCAATTTGATATTGGCACTTTGTAGATGTAGTATGATTGTTTGTTTACATAAGAATTTACTGATGGGGAAAATAATATAATTAAATTTTATCTTATTAGTATAAACAATTATAATTAGCTTCCAACTAATAGATCCTTTGATAAGATAATATTATTAATTTTATATTTTAAAGTTTTTGTTTTATTTATACTTATTTTAATAATAAATATTTTACCAATTATGAACAGTCATAAACAATTAAGACGAGAAAAAACATCTCCATTTGAATGTGGATTTGACCCTATATCTAAACCACGAATTTCATACTCTGTACACTTTTTTTCCATTGCACTTATATTTTTAATTTTCGATATTGAAATTACCCTCATTTTTCCATCACCTTTAATTAAACAAAAAATTATTATAGTAAATTGAATATTATCATCAACAAGACTTATTATATTACTTATTATGGAATTAACTCTAGAATTAAAAGAAGGATCAATAAACTGAAAATAGGATTAAAGTTTTTATAACATTTAATTTGCACTTAAAAAAAAACTTAACTGTTAATCTGATAATAAAGAAGTAATTAATACAGCTAGTTTCGACCTAGTCTCAGAGCACGCTCCTTATTAATTGTAAAGAAGTCAAAAAGAGACAAATTATTGTTAATAATTAAATTGAAAAAAATTCCTTTACAAGGAGTCTTAGAGAAAGCTGCTAACTATCTCGGAGCAAGTTATTGTTAGACACCCCCCTCTTGTAGTTTACTAAAAACACTGCCCTTTCACCGCAAAGAAGAATAACCTTCCAAGAGTTTGTACTACTTAAATTTCTTCAAAATTTTGTTCTTCTTAAACTACTTGAAAACACGACAGAAATAATAATAATAGTTACTCCTAATAATAAGATAACTGGATTTTGTCTTCTTATAGATTTTAACCACTTAGAAAATACTAAAGAAATATTTCTACTATTACTTATAAGCCCTTCACACCAACCTTGATCTAATAATAATATTCTTACTAGTTCTTTTTGAGAAATTAGCCCTATCTTCTTAGTTAAACTAGATAGAAAAAATAAAGTTGCTAATAAAAATTTTAACTTAACCCCTAAAATTAAATCTCCCTTTCAAATACAACCTAGAATAACAATAAAAATAGGCGTAATTTTCACAAAAAAAGACAATCTGATTAAATTTAATTCACAGAGTATTCAACTTATTACACTTCCTAAAAAAATATTAATTAAAGCTAAGGTTAAAATAGATAAACATAAATTTTTTGACCCAGCTACTCATAAAATTCACCCAGAGTAGGAAGATAAGTATAAAATTAAACGTATTCTATAAGTAACAGTAATTAGAGCTATAATTAAAATAAATACCCCCAACCCTACACCTCCGTATCTACATCTTGTTAATTCTAGAATAGAGTCTTTAGAATAAAATCCTGAAGTAAAGGGGACACCTATTAAGCTAAACACAGAAATATTAAAACAAATCACAACAACAAAACCTCTCCCTAAACTACCCATTTTACGTAAATCTTGTACTCATATTCCTCTATGAATAACAAACCCAGCACATATAAACAGTAAAGCTTTGAATAGAGCATGAACAAGAAGATGAAAAAAAGCTACATCAAAATGTCCTAAAGATAAAATAAACAATATAAAACCCAATTGGCCTAGGGTAGATAAAGCAATTAATCGTTTTATATCATACTCCTCCAAAGCTCCAAACCCAGCAATAAAAATTGTAACTATTGAAATAATTATTAATAACATGTTTAATCTTCCTAATATTAAAGTATTAAAGAATCGAATTATTATATACACTCCAGCAGTCACTAAAGTTGAAGAATGAACTAAAGAAGAAATAGGAGTAGGAGCTGCTATGGCAGCAGGAAGCCATGCTCTAAAAGGAAACTGAGCACTTTTTGTTATACATGCTAAAATAAAAAATATAAAACCTGAATTTATTTCCCAGAATATAAAATTTCCTCCTATTCTAGATCAAACTACAGCTAAAATTAATATTCTGTCTCCCAATCGATTTCTAGCAGCAGTAATAAACCCAGAGTTATAAGCATCAGTATTCTGATAATAAATAACTAAACAATAAGAAATAATTCCCAAACCGTCTCAGCCTAGTAAAACTCCAACAATGCTCGGACTAAAAATCATAATTAATATAAATACAATAAATAAAAATATTAGCCAAAAAAACCGGTAGCACTCCTTGCCCATATAAATCTTTGAGTAAACAATAATTAAAGAAGAAATTATTATTACAATAACAGAAAAAAGCAAGGATATTCAATCTACATAAACAATATAAGTAAATCTCACTCTATTAATTATTATTAATTCTATTTCAATTAAAATTAACTTTATTAAACCAAAATTATAAACAACCAGGAAGAATAAAAAAACATAAACTAAAGTTATGAGAAAAAATGTAAAATGAAAAAATGTAAAATGAAATTTTCTTTTTTGCAAAATTGAAATAATTATAATCTTTGAACCCACAAATCAATATTTTACTTAAACTATTTCAATTAAAAAGTCATAATTCTTAAATCTAAAATAAACAGATTCAAGGGAATGCAATGTAAACTCAATAATATGCATTCATATAAATTAAAAGATTTAAAAGAAAAATAAAAAGATATCTTTCCCTGTTGAGAGAAAGAAAACAAGTAAATTCTGTACATAGAACTTAAAACACCTAATAACCCCACAACTAAAAAGAAATGTCAATTTCACCCTAAAACAGAAATAAATAAAAAAATTTCACCTGGCAAGTTTAAACAAGGAGGAAAAGCTAAATTTGAAGAACAAAACAAAAATCACCAAAGTCTTCTGATAGGAATGATATTAATTATTCCCTTATTCAAATATAAACTACGAGTTAAAGAACGATTATAAACTAACCCTAAAACACAAAAAAGTCCAGAGGAGCATAGCCCGTGTCCTACCATTAAATATACACTACCGATTAATCCTCTAATTTTTATTGTTAAAATTCCTCTCAATACAACTCTCATATGAACAATAGAAGAATACGCAATTAGTATTTTTATATCAGTTTGAACAAAACAAACACCAGTCAAAATTAACCCACCTAAAATACTAAAAATTAAGATTCCTGAAGAATACTTATACAAAAAATCCCCTATAATAAAACTTAATTTAATAATCCCGTATCCTCCTAATTTTAACATTACTCATGCTAAAATTATTGAACCGTAAACTGGTGCCTCTACATGTGCACGAGGAAGCCATAAATGAAGTCCCACTAAAGGAAATTTTACTAAAAAAGCTAATAAAAATATAAAAACCAAGGGCATGCCCCTTAACTCATGTCCCATATTAAAATAATAAATTCCAATTAACAACGGAAGCGAAAAAAATACCGTGTAAATAATTATATAAACCCCAGCTTCAACACGATCAGGTTGATACCCTCATCCTAAAATAATTAAAAAAATAGGAATTACACTCATTTCAAATCCCAAATAAAATCTAACTAAAGCTTCAGAATAAAACACAATAAACAATCTAATCAGTATAAAAATAAAAATTAGATATAAATCTAATCTCCTAGAAAATTTTTCTACAGATAAAACTATTATAATTACTAATCATAAACTCAGTAATACAAAAATTAACTTAATTGTTATTTCTCCTCTTTCTATTATATTCAATAAAAGAAATAAAATAAAAAAAACAAGAGATCCAACAACTAAATCTCAACTTATAACCACAAAAAGTCCTAAAAATCCTAGACCTACTTCTAACATCTAAAAATTAATAGTCTCTTCGCATAGTCTCTACCATGACTACGAACAAGCAATGTAAGTAAAACTAAACCTATCACAGCTTCACAAACCATTACAATAATAAAATAAATAAGAATTATGTCATCAAACATATAATTCATTAAAAAATTTACTAATATTAATAAAATAATCAAAACTAAAAATTCTAAAGTTAAAAGTAGTATTAAAATATGCTTTTTAAATATAAAAAACATACTTAACCCAAAATAAAATATAAATAAACATCTAATAAATACTAACAAATGCTAAAATAGTTTATATTAAAATATTGATCTTGTAAATCAAAGAAATAATAGTTTTTAGCATCAGTAAAACTCATTCTGTATTTTTAGTCTCCAAAACTAATATTTTGTTGTTTAAACTACTTACTGGCATACTAAAAATGCTTTTATTTTTTATATTTTATATTTCCACAATTATATCTTTCATTTCTACTCCAATTTCTTTAGGATTATTAATTCTTATTCAAACTTTTATTTTATCCGTTATCTCTCGAATTATCTCAATATCAAGATGAATTCCCATATCAATTTTTTTAATTATAGTAGGAGGACTAATAATTCTTTTTATATACATAACAAGTATTAGCTCAAATGTCCAATTTAAAAATTTAGATATAAAACTGCCGGTTATCTATACAATTTTATCCCTACCTGTCTTTTTTATTACTCCCACTCAGTTATCAATATCTGATAATTTTCAATTATTGGATAATATTAATTTTGATTTCTTTAAACTCTTTTTACCCTTAAATATTTACATATCAATATTTATATTCATCTATTTACTCACAGCATTAATTATTTTTATTAATATAATAACTCTGACCAAAGGCCCAATGCGCAAAAAATACTAATGATAAACTCAAAAATTAAATCTGATACAATAATTTATCCAATTTACAACTCTCTAATTAATTTACCCACACCTTCAAATATTTCAATCCTGTGAAATTTTGGTTCTCTTTTAGGACTTATGTTAATAATTCAAATCCTATCAGGATTATTTTTAGCTATACACTTTTCAGCCAATATTCTTATTGCTTTTGAAAGAGTAATTCATACATGTCGAGATGTAAATAATGGGTGAATACTGCGTTCTATTCACTCAAATGGGGCATCGTTTTTTTTTATTTTTATTTATCTTCATATTAGACGAGGAATCTACTTTAACTCTAGACAACTCAAGAAAACTTGAATAAGAGGAATTATTATTTTATTTTTAACTATAGGCACAGCTTTCCTAGGGTATGTTCTACCGTGAGGACAAATATCTTTTTGAGGAGCAACAGTAATTACAAATTTGTTATCAGCTATCCCTTACTTAGGAGAAACAATAGTTATCTGGCTATGAGGAGGATTCGCCGTAGATAATCCTACTCTTACACGATTTTTTACAATTCATTTTCTCCTGCCTTTTATTCTAGCAAGATTAATTATAATCCATTTAATATTACTGCATGAGTCAGGATCTTCCAATCCATTAGGCACACCTAAAAACAATGATAAAATCCCCTTTCACCCTTATTTTATCACCAAAGATTTATTAGGGTATTCAATATTTTTAATCATATTTTTAATACTTATTTTATATAATCCCTATTTACTTAATGATCCAGATAACTTTATCCCAGCCAACCCTCTAAATACTCCTCTTCACATTCAACCAGAATGATACTTTTTATTTGCATACTCAATTTTGCGAGCAATCCCGAATAAACTAGGTGGGGTTATCGCTTTAATTTCATCAATTTTAATTTTAATATTACTTATGTTATTTCCCCCATCTTTCCATAAGGGTTTCCAATTTTACCCTATTACTCAACACTTGTTCTGAATATGAATTAATATTTTTATCTTACTCACTTGGATTGGAATAAAACCTGTTGAAATTCCCTACGTAAAAATTAGACAAATACTAACTTTATCTTATTTTCTTGTATTTATTTTACTTCCCGTTTCTCAACAAATATGAGACAATCTATTTAAATAGCTTTATAATTTATACAAAATATTTACCTTGAAAGTAAAACAAGAAACTTTTTCTAAAGCTTAACTTAAATCTACCGACACCCCTATAGAGAAATAATAGAATAAAACAATATCAAAAACAAGACTACTCTCAAATAAATTTTTCAACACATATTTATAAGTTTATCATAACGATAACGAGGTAAAGTTCCCCGAATAACAATAATAGAAACTCTCACCAATCCTACTTTAAAATAAAATAAATATTCAGGTAAGGGACCTAAAAAAAAAAGAACCAGCATAACTCTTCTAAATAAAATTCTTAGATACTCCGACTTAGCTTTAATTAATATTTTTTTAGGAAGTGTAATAAGTTGAATACTCTGTGAATTAAATTTAATCAGATTGTCTTTTTTTGTGAAAATTACGCCTATTTTTATTGTTATTCTAGGTTGTATTTGAAAGGGAGATTTAATTTTAGGGGTTAAGTTAAAATTTTTATTAGCAACTTTATTTTTTCTATCTAGTTTAACTAAGAAGATAGGGCTAATTTCTCAAAAAGAACTAGTAAGAATATTATTATTAGATCAAGGTTGGTGTGAAGGGCTTATAAGTAATAGTAGAAATATTTCTTTAGTATTTTCTAAGTGGTTAAAATCTATAAGAAGACAAAATCCAGTTATCTTATTATTAGGAGTAACTATTATTATTATTTCTGTCGTGTTTTCAAGTAGTTTAAGAAGAACAAAATTTTGAAGAAATTTAAGTAGTACAAACTCTTGGAAGGTTATTCTTCTTTGCGGTGAAAGGGCAGTGTTTTTAGTAAACTACAAGAGGGGGGTGTCTAACAATAACTTGCTCCGAGATAGTTAGCAGCTTTCTCTAAGACTCCTTGTAAAGGAATTTTTTTCAATTTAATTATTAACAATAATTTGTCTCTTTTTGACTTCTTTACAATTAATAAGGAGCGTGCTCTGAGACTAGGTCGAAACTAGCTGTATTAATTACTTCTTTATTATCAGATTAACAGTTAAGTTTTTTTTTAAGTGCAAATTAAATGTTATAAAAACTTTAATCCTATTTTCAGTTTATTGATCCTTCTTTTAATTCTAGAGTTAATTCCATAATAAGTAATATAATAAGTCTTGTTGATGATAATATTCAATTTACTATAATAATTTTTTGTTTAATTAAAGGTGATGGAAAAATGAGGGTAATTTCAATATCGAAAATTAAAAATATAAGTGCAATGGAAAAAAAGTGTACAGAGTATGAAATTCGTGGTTTAGATATAGGGTCAAATCCACATTCAAATGGAGATGTTTTTTCTCGTCTTAATTGTTTATGACTGTTCATAATTGGTAAAATATTTATTATTAAAATAAGTATAAATAAAACAAAAACTTTAAAATATAAAATTAATAATATTATCTTATCAAAGGATCTATTAGTTGGAAGCTAATTATAATTGTTTATACTAATAAGATAAAATTTAATTATATTATTTTCCCCATCAGTAAATTCTTATGTAAACAAACAATCATACTACATCTACAAAGTGCCAATATCAAATTGATATTTCTATCCCTAAATGGTGTTTTCTAGAAAAGTGTATTATTTTTAGTCGCATGAGAACTTGAGTGAGAAATGTAGTTCCAATAATAACATGAATTCCGTGAAATCCTGTTGTGACAAAGAATCTTCTTCCGTAAACTGAGTCTCTGATGCAAAATGGACAAGTTATATATTCATAAAATTGTAAAATCGAAAACAATAATCCTAGTATAATTGTAATTAGAATTCTTTTGTTTGTTTGAATAGAATTATTAAAACATATTCTTGAGTGTGCTCATGTAACTGAAATTCCTGATCTAAATAAAATAATTGAATTTTTAAGAGGAATTTTTATGGGGTTAAATGATTTAATATTAAGAGGAGGTCATATAAGTCCTATTTCATAATTAGGGGAGAGTCTGTGGTGAAAAAATCTTCAGAAGAATCTAAAGAAAAACAGAATTTCGGATCTAATAAATAGAATTATTCCATATTTTATTGAAATTATAACTATTTTTGTGTGTTTTCCTTGGAATGTTCTTTCTCGTTGGATGTCTCGTCATCATAAAAATATAATTAGTGTTGTTATAATTATTCTTATTATTATTAAAAAAGTTTTTTTAATATTGAAAAATAAAACGTTAAATAGTGTAAGATTAAGAATAGAAAAGGAAATAATAATTGGTCAAGGCGAAGGATCAACAAGGTGAAATTGATGATTTTTTTTCATTAAGAAATTTCTCTAGAGTATAGTGTTATTAACACAGAAAAAACATATGATTGAATAATTGCAACTATTAATTCAAATATTATGAATGCTGTTTGAACAAATAAAATAATTAATCATATATAATTTTTAATATTTAATGTATTTCCTAGGAGAGCTATAAGGAGATGTCCTGCAATTAGATTAGCAGTTAATCGTACAGCTAGAGCTATGGGTCGAATAATATTTCTTGTTGTTTCAATTACTACTATTATTGGTATAAGAATATTTGGTGTTCCAGAAGGAACTAAATGTCTAAGTGTTGTTTTAGTTAGTTTAACTCAAAAAAATATAACAATAGATACTCAAATTGGTAATGCAAGTGAAAGAGAAAAAGTTAAATGTGCTGAACAACAAAATGAGTAGGGAAAATTTCTGCTGATATTACTAATTAAAATAAAAAAAAATAGGGTGATTGGAATGAGTGTTGTTCCTTTCATTAAGATGGTTTTTATAAATAGAGATGAAAACTCATTATTAAATAATGAGTTTTCATCTCTATTTATAAAAACCATCTTAATGAAAGGAACAACACTCATTCCAATCACCCTATTTTTTTTTATTTTAATTAGTAATATCAGCAGAAATTTTCCCTACTCATTTTGTTGTTCATCACATTTAACTTTTTCTCTTTCACTTGCATTACCAATTTGAGTATCTATTGTTATATTTTTTTGAGTTAAACTAACTAAAACAACACTTAGACATTTAGTTCCTTCTGGAACACCAAATATTCTTATACCAATAATAGTAATAATTGAAATAACAAGAAATATTATTCGACCCATAGCTCTAGCTGTACGATTAACTGCTAATCTACTAGCTAGCTTAGTCTGGCTGGGGGACTTAAAACAGAGACTAGACCAGCTGAATCTGGCTGGGGGACTCTAAACAGGGAGTATAAAATCCTAGATCTACTAGCTAGCTTAGTCTGGCTGGGGGACTTAAAACAGAGACTAGACCAGCTGAATCTGGCTGGGGGACTCTAAA
>NW_007473129.1:0-315 GCF_000475195.1 Diaphorina citri
TCTGGTTTCCATTGAAATACCTGCAACACAAATATGAAATGTTCAGTTGCTTATTTATAAGTGCTAGGTCGCGGGTTTAATTCCCGCGCGGGGCGAATTCTATCCTAAGCAGATAAGGTTCGTTTTCAAAACGGCTGGCTTTTGAAGAGAGAAGGACAGGACAGGTATCCTTCTCTCTTCAACTTCGGGACGGTGAGACCTTCATTGTTACATTTCCCTTTATCAAACCTCTTAACACCAGGGTGTCTACCAGACTGGAAAACCGGGAAAACCGGGAAAAGTCAGGGAATTTCATGGGGACTGGAAAAGTCAGGG
>NW_007473130.1:0-315 GCF_000475195.1 Diaphorina citri
ACCGAGGCGAATACAATAGTCCGTCCCTTATACCTTTTTATTACTATTGTAATAGTAAAGGGAGGACGGACTAAAAAAACTACCACTAAACGCTATCCAGTTATTTACAGATGGATATGGATATTGTAACATAGAACGACCTGGTAGACCGGGAGCTGAGGTCGGAAAACTCACATGGGAAGGTACAAAATTGTTGACCGTTGCATGTGGTGCGCAAAGTCGAGAACAAATAGAAACCCCATTTCTTACACCTCGGACCGGGGGCGTTTGGCGGCTACGGCCGTCCGGAAAATCGAAATTGGGCCAAAATTTACG
>NW_007473131.1:0-315 GCF_000475195.1 Diaphorina citri
TTTATTTATTTTATTTTTTTTTATTATTATTATTTTTTCTTTTTCATCTCGTCGGATATCATTTGATCAAAATAAAAAAAAGCATTTTTATTGGCACTTTTATTGATAAGTGGTACCCTCTATCTTCAGAGTAAATGACAAAATTTCGAGTCGGTGAAATTATTAAAATGAGCTCATGACACATACCTATGTATTTCAACCTGTATAGTATCCAACCTGAATTTTTGGCCAGCCTATTAGTTAGCTTAGTTGGTAGTGCGTCTGCCTTGTCAGCGCTAGGCCGCGGGTTCGATTCCCGCCCGGGGCGGATTTTAT
>NW_007473132.1:0-315 GCF_000475195.1 Diaphorina citri
CCGCGTTTGACTTTATTAGTTTTATTCTGTGTTCTTTTAATTGGTATAATATTTATTGAGGATTCTAGTTTAGAAAATTACCTGTAAAATCAGTTGAAAGTGGTTTAAGAAATATTTCGAGCTTAATATCATGGGTTAAATTTTGAGGTTAAACGAATTTGGGAATTTGGTAGTCCCTCATCTTTAGTTATGAGAAGGGATGAAAATTTAGGAAAGAAAGTCTATTCAAGTTTTCACTACCTCATGGGGGACATTACTCCGAGGGAAACTTTTCTGACATTGAATAAAATGATTTTTTTTTTTTTTTTTTTTTTT
>NW_007473133.1:0-315 GCF_000475195.1 Diaphorina citri
CAACCCCCATCAGATCCATAGGAAGAAAATTTTGTACCTTATGAGGTAGAAAAAATGTACCTCAGCTCCGGCTCTACTCCGTTCGCGAATCAAACCCACAGGACCTCATTAGGAAACCGTCCCTGAACGAATCAAACTCATGTCAACTCTCTTGTGTGTTCATACTCATCAAGTGATTCAGAATCCACCGGTGATCTATGTTTAGTGATCAGACGTGTGTGTCCGACTCCATCAACTTCATCAAACGTTGCTTTCTCAACCTCGTCATCATTTGAGTCAACAAGCCGGGTCTAATTATACCACATCTCTATTTGT
>NW_007473134.1:0-315 GCF_000475195.1 Diaphorina citri
ATTAGTAGGTTCAGATACAGCAGCAGGAGACTTGGATACAGCATCATTCTTGACCTTATTGGAATCTTTGCTAACTTCAGCCACAATAGTTGCTTTGGGTACAATATCGTTCTTAGCCCTATTGGAAGCACTGTTGGCTTCAGCGTAATTTTTAACCTTATTTAAAACATTGTTGGCTTCCGCAACAACAGGGGCTTTAGGTACAGCACCAGTCTTAACCACATTAGAACTGCTGCCAGTTTCAGTCACAACTGGAGTTTTGGGCACTCCATTTTTAACCAAATTAAAGAACGTCTTCACACTTTCTGTGTGATT
>NW_007473135.1:0-315 GCF_000475195.1 Diaphorina citri
TCTCTGTATAACGTTCCTATTTCCTATGATAGCTCCCATTGTGGGGTTATCTCTCTTTCGTTTACTTCGGGAACTGTCTGACGAATTTTTCATATTTTTTTCTAGTAAAAAAACCATGTACAAAATCCGTCACCAGAATCCTTTCCTTCTCTTTTCTTTTGCATAATAATTATTCCCTTATTTGTATGAAATCTTCAGAAGAAACCAATCCAACTCTTCTAACTAACACCATAAAACAAATATTCTATGTAAATTAGGACCTCTCAAATAATATATTTTGTAAATATATATTTCTCACCTATATTTTAGATAGTT
>NW_007473136.1:0-315 GCF_000475195.1 Diaphorina citri
GTATTGTACATACCTATTTATACAGAATGATAGATAGAAATTGAAAAGTTCATGTACCTTTGTATCCATGAGTAGATATTACAGTGGATAGATAGATAGATAGATTCGATAGTAACACTCGTACGTTCCTGTTCAATTCCATATTTCAGCCTTGAAAAAAAATACATTTAAACACTGCAGATGCTTTAAGATGACATCAAAAAAGAGGAAAACTCCAAAAATACACATACAAACAGACATAAAATTGAAACGGTTAGAATTATACACAATAGTAGGTAGTCTCATATTAGTAGCTCGAGTAGAAGCATAACTTTT
>NW_007473137.1:0-315 GCF_000475195.1 Diaphorina citri
ATATGGCTTGCAGGAGTTGCAGGCGTGTCGTGCATGCAAGCTGGGGAATCTGCAAGCTGCTCTCTTCAAATTGGTGGTTTTGTACCTTTTTTCGGCTGTCACTATTTAGTTAAGGCTGGTTTCACACTGCACGCGTAGACGCGCGACTTTCAGTAGCTTATATAGTCGGCTGCAAAACCAAACCTATAATATGAAAATGACATTTTCATGTTAATAATAGGTACCGTATTTAGGTAATAATTTAAGAAGGAAAAACATTGCCAAGTTGAAATTGAGAGAAGGTTGAAGGAATTGAGATCCAGCATTTTCAGCAGA
>NW_007473138.1:0-315 GCF_000475195.1 Diaphorina citri
TATCTTCAGGTCCCACTTAAGTGTACACCACATTTCCTGGCTTATCACTTGGAAACCAAGACTTATTGTATTGTAACTTCTACGGCTGAACCATCTACCGACTACTATAAGTAAGTTTATTTCACCATCTACTTATCTAAGAACCGGAATACCATACTCAATCCAATAAAAATGCAACGTAAATGTTAGGAACCCTACAGTTAGCACAAGAGAGTAAACCTTACCTGTTTTAGGAGCAAAGTTTGCCCTGGGCGGGAATCGAACCCGCTACCTAGCACTTACAAAACGCGCTACGCCCCAAGCCAACTAGACTGG
>NW_007473139.1:0-315 GCF_000475195.1 Diaphorina citri
TGTAGAGCATGGCCAAGGTGTTCTATGTCCTGTGAAAGCTAACACGCTGAAAGACATCAGCAATACGTTGGAGAATAGGATGCAAGCTCCACTGGAACAACTGCAGGACAAGGCGGGACAAGTGAAGGCACTGTTGAGTAACTTGGACGCTCAGTTTGTTGATGAACAGGTGAGTGAAAGAATTTTGTTACATCTTGTATTGTTGGTAACTTGTTTCCCGGGAGCTTTACAATCCAATACACTTCTAGTTACATTAACTAGTTTCCTCACTCCGCGATTATATTCCGCCATAAGAATGGAATTCTCAAAACTGGG
>NW_007473140.1:0-315 GCF_000475195.1 Diaphorina citri
CCACTACTGAGGAGAGAGTACTAGACACAACATTACCAAATGTAATTGGAGGAGAAAAAAAAAAAAAAAAAAAAAAAAATACAGATGAGGATTTTGATATGGTTGAAATGGCACAGGAAGCAGGTATGTAGAGAGAATACCAGACACAACATTACCAAATGTAATAGGAGGAGGAGATACAGATGAGGATTTTGAATGGCACAGGAAGCAGGTATGTAGAGAGAATACCAGACACATCATTACCAAATGTAATAGGAGGAGGAGGAGATACAGATGAGGATTTTGAATGGCACAGGAAGCAGGTATGTAGAGAGA
>NW_007473141.1:0-315 GCF_000475195.1 Diaphorina citri
TCTTCCACTACTCCTTCCTTTTCCACCTCTTTCTTCTTCTCCTCCTTCTTACTTTATCGTCCTCTTTCATCTTCTTCTTCTTTCTCTTCCTTTACTTCTTCTTCTTTCTTTTCCTGCTCTTTCTTGAATATAATGGTTTTGTCGCCTTTGTCTTCACACGCGTCCTCCGTCGCGTCTATGTTTCTATCTTTTCCTACCATATTTACCACAGTCACCTCAGTCTCTTCTTTTCTATAATGTCTTCTTCAAGTTCTTTATGATTCTCTATTGTTTCTCTTCCTCCGCTTTCTCCTTCTCCTCTTTGACTTCCATTTA
>NW_007473142.1:0-315 GCF_000475195.1 Diaphorina citri
CGTGTTCAGACGGGGTCGGCGTTTTTCGTCAGCCTCTCAATCAGCCCTAACTAGGGTGATTGCTTTGGGCTGACATTTTGGTTTTGGCTACAAATTTTACCAGTGGATGTCCTTCGCACTCAACCTTTGCTATTTCTTTAGCAGGGGAAATCTACCCGGAAATTATCAGGATGTGATGTGCCATGACCCGTTTTGATAACTTCCTACGACGTTGCCTAACTTCATTGATATGGATAAGTACGTCCGGTCGTCCGGAACTTGGGCATTTTTTTTTTTTTTTTTTTTTTTTTTTTTTTTTTTTTTTACATTAACCCC
>NW_007473143.1:0-315 GCF_000475195.1 Diaphorina citri
TAGGTATTTGTCAACACTAAGATGCCATCTCAGATCAACAGAGGAAACCCTCAGGAAGTGTTCAGCTTGAGTGGAGCATGGTGCAGTCATTTATAGACGTGATCAGAGATCAATTAAGTGGAAAATTAATCAATTAACATGATTGGTACGTATACACTATACATACTGCGCTATCTGACATAATAACTACTCGTTAAAGAAAATTGAAAACTTGGCAGTAGCCATTTATGATTTTTCAAGCCATATATGATCAGCGAAAGAATTCACAACAGAAAAGCAAACAAAATGCTAAAATCAGACAAATATGTAAGTACT
>NW_007473144.1:0-315 GCF_000475195.1 Diaphorina citri
CATTTTTTTTTTTCAAGGATTTAAGGGTCACTTTGATTTTAAATGAGGGTTAAATATAAACTAATTTACATAATTTTACTAGGAACAACCACCCCCCTCAAAATTTGTCCCCCTAGAATCCCCAGATTATCAAAAATTCCCTCGACCCAGGGCGGAATTCCTCTGATCTGGCAACACTGTTTAGCAAAATGTTTTCCTTTTCCATGTGGTCATTCTTGGTTGGAAAATGGAAATTTTGATTGAGGAATTTGAGGAAAAAGTTAGGCAGAATCTTGTGTTAATGCTTTTCTCTTAAAGAAAATTATCTACTCCAAG
>NW_007473145.1:0-315 GCF_000475195.1 Diaphorina citri
GTATGACTCATATAAACGCGTACGAACATGTTGTGCATTTTTAGGCGTTTTCCGGCTGGGACGTTCTGGGAACTGCTGCGTTTTTCCTATCCTGTCCTCCTACTCCTGTTCATTTCGCGTTATATGTATAAATAGTTCCCATTAAACTTTTTAGCAAAATAGATTGATTTTTTTATATTTATAGATATTTATTTTATTAAAACCTAATCTCTCTCCCTTTCTTTCTTTCTTTCTTAAAATAGGTATCTCTAGGTACTCTCTCGTGAAAATCTCGAAATAGGAAATCTCATTTCACTTCCGATTCCACAATCCACA
>NW_007473146.1:0-315 GCF_000475195.1 Diaphorina citri
GACGATAACAATAAAATGGCAACACTGCACAAAGCAGCACGGAGCGTGTCAAGTGATAAAAGTTAATTCCCTCCCGACAACATTGGATTCAGGCTTCCAGTTAGTTTCTCTCGTAGAAGAAGGGATGGGAAAGAGATGGTTATGGGGGGAGATTTCTCTCATAGAAGAATGGTCGGGGAAGAGATAGATATAGGGGTTAAGGGTGGACATGGAGGATGAGGCTGGGGAAAAGGAAGGATAGACAGAAAGAATGGGGCTGGAGGACAGGAAGAATGGGCTGGGAAGAGATAGATATAGACAGAAAGAATGGGGCTG
>NW_007473147.1:0-315 GCF_000475195.1 Diaphorina citri
GGAAGACAGATCGTGAAAACACAGGAAAGAAGAAGGAGAACAAGAAAAAGAAGACGACAAAGAGGAAGAAGAAGACGACGAAGAAGAACAAGAGGAGGAGGAGGAGGAGGAAGAAGAAGAAGAAGAAGAAAAAGAGAAATGACGAAGAAAATGAAGGAGAAGCGGAAGAAAGACCAAACTTTTTTTGATGAGAACAAAACACGCGCTATGTGACAAGACAGAACTGACGACGGAATGGATGAGAAAAACGTCGGGAATGGATGTAATCTTGTCATTTGCTTCGTCGCTTTTGCACTTTGAAACATTTCCGCTCTG
>NW_007473148.1:0-315 GCF_000475195.1 Diaphorina citri
AAGCTTTGAGAATTTTCACAATAAATTAGATTTCAACTGAGAGAAGGAAAAATAAAAGTCATTGTTGGAAAACTTTCCCTACCTCTTCCTTTTATTGTTCTCTCTTTTTTTTTTACTTTTTCGTTTCAGAGTCCCAGAGTGGTCTGCTGTTTTGCAATACCTACCTACTTCAATAACTATTAACCTAATCAATAACAGCTATGCTTATATGGTACACGGGACATACTATATAAATAAGCTTGCCAAATATCAAAATGTCGATTCGGGACGCGAATCCGCGAACATAATTGCCAAATCCGCGAACATAATCGCAAA
>NW_007473149.1:0-315 GCF_000475195.1 Diaphorina citri
ACCCCTTACACGTTTGGAGAAACTTACATACTACACCATTACATATTGGTAATTCGTGTATTTAAAGATCATGTCACGTCTCTATTTTCTATTTATTTATATTTTTAAGCTAATATTTGAACAGGAAGTCGGGTCATCTTGACGTTGTGATGTTATATTTCCATATGGGGGAAGCTTTATCCTAAAGAGATAGGTTTCGTTCTTGGAACGTCTGGCTTTCTAATATCCTATGTATAACTATTATCCATTTAGGATCAAAGGGGCTCTCTGTCTCTCTCATTCCACCAGTACAATGTGTACCTATACATATCAATA
>NW_007473150.1:0-315 GCF_000475195.1 Diaphorina citri
CACAAGTTTGGCCATGCCTCGGGATGAACTAGCGGGATTCCGGAGCGAAGCGACGGAATTCAGCTAGTATACATATAAGTTTAATGCACTTTAGCTCAGATAGCTCTGAGATTCCAATTGACTAATTACATATTGTTCGTTCTTCATTGCAGCGCGTATTATTTTCCTTCTTGTTTCTCTAAATCTCTATTCTTCATTGGAGTACCCAGGTATAACTCGCAAAGCCATTGGCCTTATCAGCAAAGTTGGCAAAATGGTAGAGAATGGCAATGTCACAGCCAAAGCCGCACCTGTGTATCCAATATATACAGGGTG
>NW_007473151.1:0-315 GCF_000475195.1 Diaphorina citri
TCTACGTTACCTCTACATAAATATGTATAAAGAAGATTAAATTTATCCGAAATAGGCACCTATATTGGTAACATTGGAAGAAATTTCTTGGAATTACCTCCTTAAGACTTGTAACAAAAATAGAAATCATTAAATTGATTCTCATAATTTGAGCCTGGAAACAAAAATACCCAACCTGTATCGCACATACAATAGAGGTAAGTAGCAGTGAACTTGTGAGTTGAGAAAGTGATGTGATGTCACTTGCATTCTATTACATGTCACTCACATAGGAGAAGACAACATTTGAAGAAACGTTGAGCTTGGTTCGTATTT
>NW_007473152.1:0-315 GCF_000475195.1 Diaphorina citri
AACAAAATCTGCTGATGGAAAATCTACTCCTTTCCTCGTCGGCAACCTAAACATCAGCTGTCTAATTTAATTAAATTAGCTATTCTTAATTAACTATTTCTAATTATAAAACACTCGCTAAAAAACACCTAACTTGTATCTAAACTCGCGCTGTTCGCGACATTCCCCCCCAGAAAGTAGGAACTACAACAAAAGTAGGTAACAGTAAGATAAATAAAAGGCTAATAATTGTGAAAAGTTACCTAACTATTACAAACTTTGATTTCCTACAGTCAACAGATTTTAAGGGTTCAGAGATTCAGACAAATTGCATTA
>NW_007473153.1:0-315 GCF_000475195.1 Diaphorina citri
CACTTAAAACCAACCTAACATGAGAATCCTATCAAAATTTTACAAAAAAGTAAAGTCCTCAAGTAACTTCTTCGCCCCCTCCTTCCCCTAGACATCTTGTCCATTTGAGTGGGACGGAGGGAGAGGGTTGGTTATTAGAGGAATCGGGGGTAACTGAAACTGTATAGCCTCTATCTAAACTCTAAAGAAAACTCAACACTTTCGATTCTAAGAACTCTCCATTGGAGGGCAGCACATCCTTGTAAGCGCTTATTCACGGGATTGATTCCCGCCCGGGGCGGATATTAACCTAGAATTAGATAGGGTTCGTTCTCT
>NW_007473154.1:0-315 GCF_000475195.1 Diaphorina citri
AAAACACGTTTTGAGGTCCCTAGAGCCTAAATCCAAAGTTTCAGCCATTGGTCCGTGTGTGTGTCTGTCTGTGTGTCTTCTGTCTGTCTGTAAACAAAATATCTCGAGAAGGGTAAGAGCTAGAGACTTGAAATTTGGTATGTAGCTGTAAAATGTGACAAGGATGCGACACGAAACTTTCGGTTAAGACCGGTGCAACGGTTGGCGGCATTTTACCGTTTTTTGGTGGTTTTCGCTGTAATTTAACAATATCTCGGGAACGGTATGAGCTAGGGACTTGAAATTTGGTATATAGTTCACACATGTGACAAGGAT
>NW_007473155.1:0-315 GCF_000475195.1 Diaphorina citri
TCAGGAATAGCAATTAATAACAAGTTTTATTTTAATAAAAAGAACAGAAGGAAAATTCTGGAGATTCACATTTTTCTTATCTGAAAATCTGACTATATTTTTAGGTTATGTTTATGTTGTAATCTGTGTAAGCCGGGTACACACTAATTTCAACAATCTGTGTAAGCCGGGTACACACTAATCACAACATGAGGGGTGCCCAAAAACACGACAAATGATGTTTCCTAACTTCACTCAAGTCAAAATGCCTTTTCCATAGGTAGGTTCAACTCATTGTGACTCATGAATCATTTGATGGCGAGTCAAAGAGAAAGC
>NW_007473156.1:0-315 GCF_000475195.1 Diaphorina citri
TATTTGGAATTTTTAAAAACAATCATTTATCAGCAACTATAAACAAATACTTCTAGCGGCTTTGTTCTGAGTATCTTAGCTATGTTAATTCATTTGAGATCAGTCATTGCAAAATTTTTCTTAAATAGTTTGTTCAGTTGAAAGTATTGCATTTTGTATTTGATATTGCTCTATTGAGAACCAAAGTTACATAGGACGCCAAAAAATGTTTAGTAGAAAACATCACCCCTTTGGCCTTTTCTACTAATGAGAGGGGTTGTCTGATTTACTTTTTTTTACATTTATTTATTTAAATAGTATAGCAATATAGTCCTA
>NW_007473157.1:0-315 GCF_000475195.1 Diaphorina citri
TTTATTAGTTTATTTAGTCATCTTTTCTTGTTGTTTTCCATTTTTTTTATTCTTTAGGTATTTTCTCCATTATGGGTTTTTTATGTTTTCCTTTTTGGTTCTGGGAAACGTACCTATACTCTCTGCTCCTTGACGATTAGTTGATTTCATAATGTGGCCGAAACCGATTCTTTGGTTTCTCTTGTTGTGTGGAATATGGGTTGTGGTGGTTGATTCTAATGATTCATTATTTATTTGATTGTAGCCAGCCTAGTTAGCTTAGTTGGTAGTGCGTCTGCCTTGTAAGCGCTAGGCCGCGGGTTCGATTCCCGCCCG
>NW_007473158.1:0-315 GCF_000475195.1 Diaphorina citri
AAAAGCAAAACTAATTATATCAGCCATGAGGTCTGCGAGGTTTGAAAATGACCTGCATTCTGTATACTCCGTAATACGTGCGTACAGGGTGTTTGGAAAGAAAGTGTACACGCGATAAAAATTATAATCAAGTAGGTGTGTGTTCACAGGTCACATAGTATTGTGTAGGTAGGTTATATTATTGGCTGTTTCGATTTTAGACTCGATAGGGACTAGAAAAATAAAAGAAAACGAAACGATAGGAGAAAGCCAGCCGTTCCGAGAACGAACATTATCCCATCAGGATAAAATCCGCCCCGGGCGGGAATCGAACCC
>NW_007473159.1:0-315 GCF_000475195.1 Diaphorina citri
GGGGATTTAGGGACCGTTTTGGATGTTTTTGAGTGCGCCAATGCACTTTTTGGGTACTTTTACATCGGAATAGGACTCAACCTCGAAAAAAATTGTCATTTGGTTGTGCCCCATTTCAAAGCACTTTAACTTTTAACATTTCCAAATTCCAATATAGAAAGTCTTTCACTTAAGACTCCTTTTCTTTTCTTGGTAATTTAGGTAATTTGTCCTTCACCAACCCTTCTTCCAGGATTCCCAGGACTTGTAGACGTAAATTATGTATGAGGTGTTAAAGGGTTCTGGGAAATGTTTTAAGCCAAGGGATGGGAAAAA
>NW_007473160.1:0-315 GCF_000475195.1 Diaphorina citri
TAAGAAATAGGATTTTAGTGTGCAGCACATACCTATATCTATTTTGAGTACCTATGATTAGTACACTACCAAGTTTGACAGTACAAAATGTAGAAATGTATCTTTTACGTAGGTCGTATTAGATGTTCATTGTTCTTACTTCTGAGTTCGAATTCAGACAAAATGTGCTCGTTAACATGAGTAATTAACATCATAAGATAGATATGACCAACAACCGTCACTTGTGGTCCATTGGCTTATTCGAACAGTAGTTTATTGTTGTTGTACTAACTTGAAAAGAAGAATTCCAATGGTCAAAACTTGGCAACAAATGAG
>NW_007473161.1:0-315 GCF_000475195.1 Diaphorina citri
TCGGACTGCCAGTCCTGCAGATTTCATACACAAGAAGCCCACACCGAGGCTTAGGTGTAGGGGCAAACAGCCCTAAAGAATGGGTCAAGCTACTATGAATCCTACAGATATCGACTATCTAAATAGAATATAATATGCCTTGTTTATTCCGCCAGAATGAGACGGAAAAGTCCCTTTACTCCCGCAGTCTAAACAAGATTACGACTGGAACTTGAATTTCCCCCGATACCATAAACGTAACAAATTTCACACGATCTCCTCTTGAACTGTGTGACACTCAAGGTGTTAAAACCTCTAGACGACATCGTTATGTAT
>NW_007473162.1:0-315 GCF_000475195.1 Diaphorina citri
ATTGAAATTTGGGTCGTCTTGGCCTGAGCTTGAAGTTTTCCCAATAGATGATTCATCAATCCTTCGTCATAAAACCTTCTAATATTATTTCTTCAAAAATACTTTGCACACAAGACCCTACCTCCAGGTATAAATCTATTGTTTTAAAAAAAGGTGGAAGTCAATTCTTGAAATCTTTTCAGGGGTTGTAAATAAAACGTGTTCCTTGTCCTTCTTTTAATTACGTAAGACGTATAGGTTATAGGTAGTTCTATTCTATTCTATTATGGGACTGGTTGCTCCTCTCCCGAGAGAGTGAGAGAGTATGCAATTAAC
>NW_007473163.1:0-315 GCF_000475195.1 Diaphorina citri
CCTTCTTCTGTTGCTCTCTCATTTGCCAAATACTCTTTAGAAATAGGTAGCTATCTACGTAGCTACGTACTAATGCCCGCCTCTCAGACCGTCTGAAAGACCCACAGGTATGAGCGTGAGTGGCTTTCAGACAGTCTGAGAGTGAGTGACTGGCATAAAAGCTTGATACCTCAAGGTCTGCCAGATGGTCTGAGCGTACGCTCCCAGAAAAGCTCGAAACCTATAGGTCTGTCAGACGGTGAGTGGCTGGCCTAACACCCAAAGTTGTAACTTGGCAGAATTTTTCGTCCCCACCGCGGGTTTTCTGAGGAACAA
>NW_007473164.1:0-315 GCF_000475195.1 Diaphorina citri
TTTCTTAGTACATGCTGCTGTTTCAGCTGCTCAACGTAAGTCCTCAGGTGTTTTTGAGATCCTGATAGGTTACCCAATTGGATTAATTTATTAACAACTTGAAATCCAGAGCTTGGTAGATCATGTGCTAATCTAGACATTGAACTTCGTTCATTAGGTTACCCAATTAGATTAATTTATTAACAACTTGAAATCCAGAGCTTGGTAGATCATGTGCTAATCTAGACATTGAACTTCGTTCATTTGACATTATCTGCTGCATCTCATTGTCAGTGATAGTTATTCCTTTTCTACAAGGGATCAGGTCAACAAGTA
>NW_007473165.1:0-315 GCF_000475195.1 Diaphorina citri
GGGTTTGGTTGGTTGTGGTTTGAAGGTACTAGGTTGTGTCAATGCTTGGTCGATGATGTCTCCACGTTCCTTAAATTCTTCAAGTGTGTTTGGAAGAATTAGGTAGTGTACCTTTACCTTTGGATGCAATAGTTCCTTTATTTGAGCTATTGCCTCATTGTGGTCTGTAACTGGGCCATAGAGTCGTTTAAGCAGTGACATCTTATGCTGAATGAATGCTTTGGTAGGTTCGCCATGTTTCTGAGTCTGGCCAAAAAATTCTGCCTTAAGCTTGATTTTGGTATCAAGGCTGTCGAATTTCTTCATGAATTCTCT
>NW_007473166.1:0-315 GCF_000475195.1 Diaphorina citri
AAAAAAAAAAAAAAAATATGAGTGTTTCACAGCCGTTTTTATTTCATAGCTATAAAACAACTGCTACATTAGATGCATATGGTCTGTGTCATAGCATGCCCACCCCGTAGAATGCCTCTCATCAGATGGGCAAGAAGAGACACAATACTTCCCACTTAGGTGCTGGGTCAACACGAGAACACCAGAAAGTAACCCGTTGAAATATTTACAATCAAAAAACAAGTGCAAATTTCTGTCGATGGTTGTTTTTTCTGCTCTCTAACTTTGAAACCTCACCTGTTTACAGCTTGATAATGGAATTTTGCTGCCATCCCT
>NW_007473167.1:0-315 GCF_000475195.1 Diaphorina citri
ATGAATGTCATAGCAGTTAGTACATCCTCATGCCAGGACTTGTCCAGTGGTGGAGAGAAGAACTGTGAATTTCATGCAATGCTTCTGTAATTATCTGGTAGGTTAACCTCCCCCTTCTTGTAGAGCATAAACATATTGGATTTTGTTAAATCCGCTGGTATCTCGCCACCGTCAAAAATATAGTTGAAGAAGTCCAACAGCTTTCTCATCCAATTTTCACCCAGAGACTTGATGTAGGTATTCATTAAGAATATTATCGGGACCGGAACTCTTATTGTTTTTAAGGTAGGAGATTGTATGTTTTATTTCCCCTAG
>NW_007473168.1:0-315 GCF_000475195.1 Diaphorina citri
TAAACAGACCTGTCAAAATGTAAACGTCGTTCCAAGAGTGATTGATGTACAGGTTCGTCAGAGAGATCAATTATTATACGTATATAATTAATGTTAATTATCACATTCCTAATGACGCTCAAAAGGATTGTTCTTACAGAATACAGGTTCATGATGTTATGAACTTAGTCTCTGCCCTGAATTGCAACTGGAACCTCCGATATGTCAGCCCAAGTAGGTATAACCCAATTAGCAATTAGTGGAGCTTCATCAATCAAATAGACCAATTTTATTGAATTTTACTATCCAATAGTCGTGATGAGTTTTGATGACTAT
>NW_007473169.1:0-315 GCF_000475195.1 Diaphorina citri
TACATACATACATACATACATACATACATGATATAGGGCGTTTCATCGATCCGATGTTGCCGCAGTTGTCCCAATTGGACCCAGGCATGTTGAGCTCCTCATGTGACTTGTCAGTCCGGCCTTTGACCACTAAAAATTCCACAAGCAGGAGTCTCCTCAACCACCCAGATGCCGGTAGCAACACCTGCCGCCCCCGCGACCATCTCCAGTCAACACACATGCCCGCGGTGTGGGCGGAAATACATACATACATACATACATACATACATACATACATACATACATACATACATACATACATACATACATACATAC
>NW_007473170.1:0-315 GCF_000475195.1 Diaphorina citri
CTAAACAATTCGACACGGTTTTAAGTTGTCTGTATTTGTGTTTCAGAATGTGGCAGCATCAGAGGACCCTTCTATTTCTGCTGCTGTTTCTCTTATGTGCTGTCATGTACGTGCATGGCGGTAAAAACAAACGGATAAGACTTCTAGGCGAAGATGCGATTGACAGAAAAGCTATGAATCACAATCGAGACGGTAAGTGATTTTTGTGATGGTAACTCATCGATTTCGGTCGTTTTCTCTCCTAGTTCCCAAAGTAAAATTTGCAAGATGTATTCAAAACGGATCTCATCAAAACGAAATCGTCTCTCATCACCC
>NW_007473171.1:0-315 GCF_000475195.1 Diaphorina citri
AAGAGACGAACACCTTGTCCTTGTGCATTTGCATGAAGTAGTACATCTTCCGATAGGTGTCGAATGTGGCCGTCTGTGAAATTAAATTTAATGTTCTTATGCATATTATATTTTTTCACAATAGGTTCACTTTAGGATTCACAGGTTTCACAATAGGATAGGAAAGGATGAAATCATGGATAAAGTTGTGGAAAAATGTCTCAATTCTCGGAAAATTATGAAAAGTTCCCAATTAACTGAGTTTCTCCTGAAAAATTCCCAATGCCTGGCCTTTCTCCTGAAAATAATTCTCAATTCTTGGAATCTGAAAATTCC
>NW_007473172.1:0-315 GCF_000475195.1 Diaphorina citri
ATTGAGAACTTAATAAAGCAAATCGCTTAGGTGTGCATCCCAGTTGTTTCTTCAACACTTTCCTTATTTCCATCGTATGCTATAAGTAAGTATACCTATGCTATGTGAGGCAAGATGCACAATCGAAAACTTCTTTGCATGTTTTCGTCGTTTCAATCTGTTTGTCCCGGTACTGTTCAAGATTTTGGTCTGTGTGTCTCTGGTCTTATTTTGTATTTCATAACTTGAAGTTAGCTTAGCACTGTTCTGCATGCTTTCATATTCATCCTGACTTGTACTAGATATGTACCTCTATAGTCTGTACGATTGTAACTT
>NW_007473173.1:0-315 GCF_000475195.1 Diaphorina citri
TTTAAAATCAAGACTAAAGCCCGTTCTCCCTTTATTCCCAATATAAGGTTTAAGTCACCCATCCATTTATTGGCCTTGTTGGCGTAGCTTAACATAGGTGAAGCTAAAACCGGTCTTAAAATAACGACTGAAGTGTTATCTAAAACTTTCTCGCTTTGAGTTTATAGGTCGTCGCGACAAATTTCAAGATCAGAGCTCATTTGTGGAAATGTAAAAAAAATCCCCCAAAAACTAGTTTTTTTTTGGTTTTTTGACTTTATGGTTCTCTGGACAAAATTTGCACCACCATTTTCGTGTTCCTGGTAAAAAGACCTT
>NW_007473174.1:0-315 GCF_000475195.1 Diaphorina citri
GTCCAGTGTTACCAGTGCGCCAAGTTCGGCCATACGAGCAAGTTCTGTCACAACCCCGTGCTATGTAATGTATGTTACTTACCCAAGTTAGACCAACATACATGTCGCGCTCCTGAGAATGTTAGATGTGTGAATTGCAAAGGTGATCATAAGCCTACTGAACAAAGATGTCCCGAAATGAGCAGGCAGAAGAAAATCAAAGAAATGATGAGTATGAGAGGTTTAGTCTTCCAAGAAGCTGCGCAAATGGTACCTTCTATCCGTTCTTCCTATACTGTTAGGACCCAGAATAGCTTTGCCGTTTTGGAGTCTTCT
>NW_007473175.1:0-315 GCF_000475195.1 Diaphorina citri
TAAGGAAAGAAGGTTCTTTTGAAATTTGGGTGCAAATTCAAACCGCAGAATACAAATCTCCAGTTTTCATTCTGCAATCGTAAATAATATATCAGTAGTAAATAAAAAATATAACTTGGTTAATGATAACTCTGATAAGTATTTTCTGATGCATTATGGAGATATTTAAGAGAAACAAATAACATTCCCTTCCCCCACTCAAAATCTCAGGTATCTTTTTACCGAGGTGCTAAAAATAAGGTGTGATCAACCCCTCTCATGTTACACTCAAAGTGTGTACGTATTAGAATTGAGGGGCGGGTTGTCAATGAAAAG
>NW_007473176.1:0-315 GCF_000475195.1 Diaphorina citri
ATTCCCACGCTGAACTGCCAGGCTTATACGTTGGAGTAGGTAAAATCTTGCTTTTTTTCTCTCCTGTTTGATCAATCACCCTTGTTTGTAGTATACGGCAGTTTTCATGTTGATGGCTACATAGTCTTATGGGCCTGTTCACACACAAAAAAAAGAACAGGCCCATAAGACTATGTAGCCATCAATATGAAAACTGCCGTATACTACAAGTTGCAGTCTAGATGTGAAATCCGCCTTACTAGGATGGTGACCAATAATTTTAAATTTTCACATATTTTCCAGAGTAATAAACAATCTACAGACAACAAGGTGTCT
>NW_007473177.1:0-315 GCF_000475195.1 Diaphorina citri
ACTTTGGGTCTGGGTTGTATTTTTTGGGTCTTTTGGGTCACTAGGAAGCTATTCGCTATGAAAACTCATTTTGATATATATACATATATTAAAATGAGTTTTCATTAGTTGTGACTTTCGTTAGAAATTAATAGCTCACCCCTAAAGGGGATTTAGCTAAAAAAAATCCTGTGCAACTTTGTTCCAATCTTCTAAGTACCTACGTAGGTATACCTATGTAATATTTACTTTAGAGTGTAGAGGCATCAGCACAAATTAAGTATTCATGATTTAGTATCAGCTCTGTATGTATACTACTTGTTACGGAGTCTGCGA
>NW_007473178.1:0-315 GCF_000475195.1 Diaphorina citri
CCTGAGCGGGACCCCGAAAAGATAGCAACACGCGATAGTTCAGATGGTCACCCATCCGGACACTAATCACGTGCAACGTTGCTTAACTTCAGTGATCCATGGGTAGCTTTTGTATTCAACGCGCTATCGTCGCTGGCTGGAAGAAGACTTAATTTGTTGGCTGACGAAAAGCGCCCTACCTTCCTCTCTTGCCTCTTCAGATGCCCTGTTTTGCCTCTTCAGATAGCACTCTTTTGTCTTTTCAGATGCCCTCTCTTGCCTCTTCAGATACCCTGTTTTGCCTTTTCAGATGCCCTCTCTTGCCTTTTCAGATGC
>NW_007473179.1:0-315 GCF_000475195.1 Diaphorina citri
ACTATGCCCTTGACGTTGACCTTCTTGATACAGTTGAGAATCTCCTGGCTCTGATAGGCTGGATTCAAATCCACCTGAGAGACAAGAAGAATAGAATAGACTATAACTTGTTTATCCTGCTCGAATAGGGAAGAAAGGAAAGGGAAAGGAAAAAGTAAAGGGTAGGAAAGGAAAGGGTAGGAAAGTTCAAGACCAAGGCAAAAAAGAATACTTACTGATACGAGTATATTTAGACTGAAAACGAAAAATCGTTCGACATTCTCCCACCATTTTGGAGCAACTGAATAGAAAAGGATGAAAAAGAAAAAAAAATAT
>NW_007473180.1:0-315 GCF_000475195.1 Diaphorina citri
GAAATTTTGAAAAATTGGACTGGAAAACCGGGAAAAGTCAGGGAATTTTATTTTTCCATTTTGGTAGACACCCTGCAACCTTCATGATAACTTGACACACTGACATTATTCATGTCCTTATCGTGTACATATGTATGTCATAATTATCCACTACAATGGACAGGATGAGTAAGGGATTTGTCTACCTTCAGGGATAAACTATCTTACTAATTGCTAACAATCTGTTGAAACGGAGACAAGAAGAAGAAGAGGAAGAAGAAAAGGATGAAGAAGAAGAAAAAGCAGAGAGTTGAGAAGAACAAGACTCAGAAATTC
>NW_007473181.1:0-315 GCF_000475195.1 Diaphorina citri
GTTTGCCATATCTAATAGTTGTCTCTCTGTTACTATCATGTAGCGTAGACAAGCCTCTTCAGCGGCAATTTGTGTCCTAAGTGCTTGTAAGCGCTTGAATAGAACGTCCTGCAAATAAGGGAATGAGCATTGAATGAAATGATGAACCTAATGGGCAAGTTCACGACATTTAAAAACAACAACAAGAAAAGAAAACAAGAAAACAACAACAAGAGTCGGGATATAAAAACCTTTAAAAAAAAAAACAAGTATCAATCAAGTAAAAAGTATCAATCAATCAAGTATCTTAAAAATAACTTAAGTAAAATAGTAGAA
>NW_007473182.1:0-315 GCF_000475195.1 Diaphorina citri
CCGGGTGCCAAATTTTCATACGACAGATACCGTATTTTGCAATGATTCTCTCTGCATGCGTTACGTTGATGGAATTCTCAGCGTGCTTGTAAATCAACTATTGAATGCTTTTGCCGATTTATTGTTGGGGCTGTCATGTGAATGTTTGCTGTTGGAAAAGTGTTTTATTGTTTCAATCAAGTTCAATTTCGGTTCCGCGCGCAGTTTTTCATATTTTATTTTTATTTGATGATTGAGCTTTTTGTGCTATGCATCTCTGGATGTTTGTTCGCATTGAGATACATTGATGGGAATGAATTGCTCCTCCAATCATGA
>NW_007473183.1:0-315 GCF_000475195.1 Diaphorina citri
AATGACAATAGAAAAAAATACACTAAAACTAAACAAACACAAACAACAATCAAATACAGTAGAAAAAAAAATATAAAACGAAATATAAAAGATACCATGTCTTAAGGCTAAATATTGAGGAATCACATTGACGGATAATGTTCGTTTTCTGAACGGCTGGCTTTCTCCTATCCTGTCCTTGTTCTCACTATCGGAACGATAAGACCTTAGCAGTCAGAGTTCCCTCTATCAAACCTGATAAAGAAAGCAAAAGTTGTGAAAACTGGATGATTTTTCGGATCAAGCTAGAACTTGTATCAAAGAACTACGTTTTTA
>NW_007473184.1:0-315 GCF_000475195.1 Diaphorina citri
AAAAATTCCGTTGGTCCTCATTTTTTCTGCTCTATGACTTTGAAACATGACCCAAGTAAGCGCAACTGATCTATTTTAGATGTTTAGACTTTTTTGATATCTATCATAGTTTTCTCTAAACAATTCGGACAGACATACATAAATAAATACATGACCCGTCCATATTTCCCTTTTATATATATAGATAGCATTTATTTTGAAGAATAAAATCACATAAAAAACGTTATAGTGAACCAGTTCAATCAGTTGTACTCCCGAGGGACGAGACGCTTAAGAACGGATTTTCAACTGAGGACTTTAGAAGTTTAGAACCAA
>NW_007473185.1:0-315 GCF_000475195.1 Diaphorina citri
GTCCAGTTGATTAAAAATGGGCTTGTGTCGAGTTTATGAGTATTGCAGGTATAAATAAAACGTTTAATTATAATCAACAATCAATAGTCATAATCAACAACAATCAATAGTCAACAGTCCAAAGTCGAAAATATCGCCGAAGGCTATACCTAATAATATCTACCATTCAACGGATACCTATACCTAAATTCAACAGGTACCTATATCTAGAGATTTGAATATTTATTTTTCTATCAGACCAGACGAATCATTCGAATAATAAAAAAAAGCTGCATTGAAACAATGAAAAGCTCTGGTTTGTAAGACTTAAGAAGA
>NW_007473186.1:0-315 GCF_000475195.1 Diaphorina citri
TTTTTTTTTTTTTTTTTTTTTTTTTTTTTTTTCGCTGGGCAATGGTAAAATGATTAATATTTAATGTACATTCATATATAATTAAACAAAAGGCTAGGGGACTGGGGATAATGCCCCATACTGCCCCTCGCTCCTCTATCACCTAACACAAAATGCCCCTCTACTTTTTTTCATACATATCCCTTGGAAAAAAAGTACGGGGACATAATAAATGAGGGAAATAAATAGGACAAAAAAATCACATATTAAAAAAAAGCAAAAGAGGAGAAATTAAAAAAAAAAAAAAAAAATCCTCTTCAGTCCCAATGACCAGAA
>NW_007473187.1:0-315 GCF_000475195.1 Diaphorina citri
CCTATCTTAAAATACTCCCCGTGTAATGAGGGATCATTAAAAAGTGTCCAAAAATTGAACTTTTTTTTTTTTGAAAAAATTTCTAAGTCCAAAATCGACCGCCTACGGCGGTATGAAAAAAATTGAAAAAAATTGATTGAAAAGTATAGAGGAAAAAAAAGTATGAAAAAAATTGATTTTTTTTTTGTTTGAAAATTTTTCTAAGTCCGAAGTTCGAAGCAACATTGACTTTGGTTGATCTGGATGAGTGACTGTCCGATTTTTACAAAATTGTTACAGTCGCGTCCTTGGACCATACCGGGATAGCATACCAAA
>NW_007473188.1:0-315 GCF_000475195.1 Diaphorina citri
GATATGTGAGTATTGCCTACCTACTTATAAATTTATGTAAAATAAAATTTGATAGAGATCAATTTAAAATTAAATTTAATCTGTTGTCCTTTTCCCTCTCGATTACCACTTAAACTGTACATATTCAAAGGACACTTAAAAATTCCTAGATTTTTTTTCAAGGACTAAAATTTTATTTCTGGATAGATGAAGTGAAGTTTACGTTTTGTCAACGAGAGCTAAAGGTTTTACAGAAAAAAAAATGTGAACGTTCAACTTACCTACGGATTAGTGATACATATCAACCAAGAACTAAATGTGGTGAAGAGAGAGTGT
>NW_007473189.1:0-315 GCF_000475195.1 Diaphorina citri
CCCAAGGGACTAGGTCATTTTTCTCGTTTAAAGAGGTTTCTCGTTTAAGGAGTTTCTCGTTTAAAGAGGTTTCATATATAACTTTTTCTCGTTTATAGAGGTTATTAGTAGAGTCGAATAGTGAAGTAGACACGTTCATGAAATGTACCGACAGATTTAAACAAGTTAGAACAATTTCTCGTTTAGAGAGGTCCGGAAGTTCAAAATTCTCCTTTATAGAGGCTCGCGAAGTTTGAAAAAAAATAGACAAAGATAGAAAAAGTTGACATTTTCTCGTTTACAGAGGTTTGGAGATTTGAATTCTCGTTTATAGAG
>NW_007473190.1:0-315 GCF_000475195.1 Diaphorina citri
ATCGAACGGGGACTACTCTCATGACACGATCGAACGGGGACTACTCTCATGACACGATCGAACGGGGACCACTCTCATATGACACGATCGAACGGGGACTACTCTCATGACACGATCGAACGGGGACTACTCTCATGACACGATCGAACGGGGACCACTCTCATGACACGATCGAACGGGGACCACTCTCATGACACGATCGAACGGGGACTACTCTCATGACACGATCGAACGGGGACATGGAGGTATAAGGTAGGGGAGGGGAAGTAACGATCCCGATGTGTATCCTTGAAAAAATGAAAAAACACAACATGG
>NW_007473191.1:0-315 GCF_000475195.1 Diaphorina citri
ACACATTTCTCCGTGTCTCACACACATTTTCTCCTTTTCTCACACCTTCTTCTTTTTCTTCTTCTTCTTCCTCCTCCTCCTTTTCTTTCCATCGTCACTCCTCATTTTCTTTCGTTTACCTTCCCCTTCTTCTCTCTTCTCTCCATATTTCTGTTCTCTTCCATCTCCTCCTTAACTTCATCTCTTCACATTCCACTTCTTTCCTCTTTCTTCTCCTCCTCCTCTCGAGTCTTCCCATTTTCTTCTTCTTCTTCTTCTTCTTCTTCTTCTTCTTCTTCTTCTTCTTCTTCTTCTTCTCCTCCTCCTCCTCCTCCT
>NW_007473192.1:0-315 GCF_000475195.1 Diaphorina citri
GATCGTTGCCTAATATGCACTCTTTTCTCTATCTTTTCAGGTGATCACGGGAGGTGCCTGTCTGAATACATCTTTACCCAAGGACGGCCATTCCGCAATGCTGAGCTACCGTGAGACCTTCAGACCTCCTGACAGATAACCTGATCATTCAGTACAGGCACTTCTTGTCAAATGGATCATCTACTCTGCAGTAATCCGGACCCCCTGGACATCACCTCAACAGGAATAACAGTAGGATAAATGTTTGGTGGTGGGTGTGTGTATGGCCTTCATTTAACTTGGAGCTTTATCTGAGTTAAATGCTTTTTTTTTTTT
>NW_007473193.1:0-315 GCF_000475195.1 Diaphorina citri
ATATGCTAAAAAAATAAAAATAATAATAATAATAATAATAATAATAATAATAATAATAATAATAAAAAAAATACACAGCACACGATTTTTTTTTACCGAACGACACTAAATGTCCTTCTAGCTTGTAGTTAATGTAAATTGAATAAGAGTGTACCCATTTCAAGCGGCACGATTTTTTTACGAACGACAACTGGGGAGGGGCCTTTAATTCGATTTCCCCCTTCTGCTTAAATACCTTTTGTCTTCTAATGGCACCTATTCTAATGAAATTGAAAAATATCAAACAAAATAAACAAAATATATAATTATTTTTAT
>NW_007473194.1:0-315 GCF_000475195.1 Diaphorina citri
TTTTTTTTTTTTTTTTTTTGAGGTAGTTGGGGTATGCGTCCATCATCAGATGGGTGAGAAGAGACAGCTAACACTTTCTAATGAGGTGTTGGGTCAACACGAGAACAGCCCGTTGAAATATTTGCAGTCGAAATATACATATCTTTTTGTGACGTTAAACAGGGAGTAGACCAGCTTAGTCTGGCTGGGGGACTTTAATTTTCCTTTGCTAAAGAAATAGTTATAGGTAGCTTGAGTGCGAACGTCATCCACTCGTAAAATTTGTAGCCAAAACCAAATGTCAGCCCAAAGCAATCACCCTAGTGAAGGCTGATT
>NW_007473195.1:0-315 GCF_000475195.1 Diaphorina citri
AAGTTCCATGAACAACTTACACCCTACTCCCTACTCCTCACTCCATAGTCTGCATGCGAGTCCCAGAGAGGGTAGGTATTATTACGAGAAAATAATGCTAGGTATGAATTTATCATGTCATAAAATGGTGAATAGTCCAGTCCCTCTTATCACCTCTACTCCCTTCTATCATTTCAGAGTAAGGAAAATACTTCCTTCTATTGCCATAAAGAAGGGAGAATTTGTCATTATCAATAATACAGAACTATTACCCCTTTATTGTTTTTCAGGTACTCTGTGTGACTAGACATAATCGGCAAATCTTCGACACTAACC
>NW_007473196.1:0-315 GCF_000475195.1 Diaphorina citri
ACTTTGAAATTCCCCTTTCTTACAGATTTTCTTTTATTACTCAAACTCGATTTTATTTCGGTACTTCTTAAATGACACTGTTCATCTGGATGTCTAGAATGTGCAGAAATATAAAGTAAGATATCAGCATAATCCTTTGTGAAAGCTTCACCAGGGTGTTCCTTATACCTTAAGATACCTGTAATCCTGCTCAGTCCGAGGTCCATTAAGAAATGGCCAGTGGCGTCTGACATATTTCGACTTTAGGCCGGACTTTTGACGTTTGCTAGTCTCCCGGCACGCTTGATTCTTTGAGAGAGCCTGCCTCGGTGGTGT
>NW_007473197.1:0-315 GCF_000475195.1 Diaphorina citri
TACATAGAGATTACATTGGTGTTTTAGGTTGGAATATTAGGAGATTACGGCTATTACCTATAAGGGACCAGAAGGCCCAATGTTTCAGATTATAAAACTCAAATATGACATTGCAAAATTACTGCGTACACCTGGATTACCTTTATGTAGGCAATCCAATAAACCACAACATATACCTACTACCTAACCACCTAATAAGTGGCAGAATAAAAATATTTGATTTCAGCTAAAAAAAGTAAAAAAGTTCACCACCTAACTTAACACTTCCTGATGCATATTGTTATTGAGAGATATTTACAGAGGAAAATTTAAAAT
>NW_007473198.1:0-315 GCF_000475195.1 Diaphorina citri
ATAAATAGCGGTTGATAAATGGTGAGTTGTGAGTCAACTTGAGATGTTACCTGCCTACAGGGTGGACAAAATAGCTCGTCCCTAAAAGAAATTTAACTTGAAACCTATGGAAACACGACTTCAAACCTTTGACTTTGGAGGTTTGGACGCTGGATTCCGCTGAAATTTTGGTCAAATTTCTGCCACTAGAAGATCAACTAGAAATCTAATCAACTGTAATCGCAGCCTAATGCGTATCTCAAGACGGACAAACACGATAATCAAAAGCAATTCAAATGCGGCATTCCCCCCCCCCCCCCCTTCTTTTTTTCGGAG
>NW_007473199.1:0-315 GCF_000475195.1 Diaphorina citri
TTCAGTTTACAAACTTGCCAATCATCAGAAAGAATAGAGAGAGCCCTTGTTAAAACTCCTCAGACTGCGCCATTAATATCCTCTGTCTATTATTATATTTATAACTGAAAAATAATAAAGTTACGAACTTTTATCTTAGGAAACAAAAGAAAATCTGAGAAACTAAAGTTTCCAGAGACTTTCCCTCTCGGGCTGGGGGAAAAAATATTTTCATCATCCTTTTTTTTATTACAAATCTTCCTCTAAAGGCGTTTCTTCTTCTTCTTCTTCTTCTTCTTCTTCTTCTTCTTCTTCTTCTTCTTCTTCTTCTTCTTC
>NW_007473200.1:0-315 GCF_000475195.1 Diaphorina citri
TCTCTCTCTCTCTCTCTCTCTCTCTCTCTCTCTCTCTCTCTCTCTCTCTCTCTCTCTCTCTCTCTCTTCCCCTTTAGCTCATAGTAAAATCAAAGTAGACCTAAATTGAATCATATTTTTTTTTTTTTTTATGTCGTGTCACCCACATCCAAAAATTCCAAAATGCTGTTTAATTAATATGAATAGCTAGCTCTTTAACCTGTATAAAGTTTGAAGGCTCTAAAATAAACCCTAAAAAAACACCCAGTGTAGCGCCCCTTCTCCTGGATTTTTTTTTCAAGTTTACTGAATTAAATAAATAAATTGACAGATAAA
>NW_007473201.1:0-315 GCF_000475195.1 Diaphorina citri
CCTGTGACCCAGTTGTAACTATTAGCCTGTGACCCAGTTGTAACTATTAGCATGTGACCCCAGTTGTAACTATTAGCCAGTGACCCAGTTGTAACTATTAGCCTGTGACCCAGTCGTAAGTCGACACTGGTCTCATCCTCAGATGGAGGTTTGTCTACAGGGAGCTCACAGTGGGGGCCCTCGAAACCTGAAAAGAGACAATAAATTAGCCTGTGACCCAGTTGTAACTATTAGCCAGTGACCCAGTTGTAACTATTAGCCTGTGACCCAGTTGTAACTATTAGTCTGTGACCCAGTTGTAACTATTAGCCTGTG
>NW_007473202.1:0-315 GCF_000475195.1 Diaphorina citri
TTTGGGTTAGGGGCTCAAATAGATCGAATAGGTACCTATCTACGCATTTTGTTATCACTATTTTTCAATATCAGCATTGGTACTTATACCTATTTTCAAATTTAGATATTTTCATTCCATTTTTTTATCATGCACTTATTCAAGTAGTTACTTCTTCGTATACCTATTTTCAAATTTAGATATTTTCATTCCATTTTTTTATCATGCACTTATTCAAGTAGTTACTTCTTCGTACAAGTACATTTTTTTAAAGGGGTTTGACAGAGGGAACTGTAACTGCTATGGTCTTATCGTCCCGAAATCGAAGAGAGAAGG
>NW_007473203.1:0-315 GCF_000475195.1 Diaphorina citri
CCCTCGTCTCTTCGACTTGTAATGCCGCCACTGGTCGCTACTCGATTAAAGTAGCTACTCAATTGTCCTCACGAGGCTCAGTGCACCCCGAACTCCAAGCACAGAACCGAAAAAAACTTCGGCCCCGCCGGGAATCTCCTGCGTGCAAGCCTAGTGTGATACCCACTCGGCTACGGAGGTAAATAATAATAATAAATAGAATAAATGAAACTTTGTTAAATCAACTTGTTGGTCTTGTAGAAAACTAGCTGAATTCCGTCGCTTCGCTCCGGAATCCCGCTAGTTCATCCCGAGGCATGGCCAAACTTGTGGAAA
>NW_007473204.1:0-315 GCF_000475195.1 Diaphorina citri
CAGCTTGAAGGATAGCGCGTCTGCCTTGTAAGCGCTAGATCGCTGGTTCGATTCAAGCCAGGGGCTCAGTTGATCCTTTGTTACAATTTTCTCTATACTTACAATATTCAATGTAGGTAAAGTTCGTTCTCGGAACGGCTGGTTTTCAACTAGCCTGTCTTCCTTTTTTCTTCGATTTCGGAACGATAAGACCTTAGCAGTTACAGTTCCTTATATCAAACAAACCTCCCTTTTTTTAAAGAATTAAAGATCTTGCAATAATAAAGTCAAATGCATACCTCACACACAAGTTGCGCTTGAGAGCACTTGAAATCT
>NW_007473205.1:0-315 GCF_000475195.1 Diaphorina citri
GTATACATTGAAGATCGATGAATCAGTGTGAATGAGAAATCATCTCCAATATTATATCACTTTAGAAGTAAGAAGCTGTTATTGGATAGCTCTTTTTTTTCAAATTCATTCGATTTAATTAGAGCATACCATTTGACCAATATAGTCACAATTAAACGCTCAAAAACACGTTTGTGTGAGAATTGCACGGCCGAAAAAAATGATAGTCATGGGTTGATGGGGTGCAATCAGCCTCGTCAGGACGTTTGAACCGGATTTAAAGTCCCGTCATTGTCATTCTCGGAAAAAATCTAGGAAGGCACACCTCAAATCATC
>NW_007473206.1:0-315 GCF_000475195.1 Diaphorina citri
CAGAGAAAATAGGTGAGAGATTAAGGTAGAGGTTATACACAGGGCTAAGCTTTAGGTTAGGCTAAGCTTGAAAAATATAAAGAAAAAATTCGAAAGATATACCTACCTATTTTTCTTCTTCTTCTTCTTCTTCTTCTTCTTCTTCTAGTTTTCAAGCTTAGACGATAGACACAATACATCCCATTTATGGGTTCTATTAACCCAGGCAATTGGGCAATTGGGCATGCTACGGCACTTCACTATTGTAGCAGTTGTTTCATTGCTACAAAAGCACTAAATAAAAACGGCTGTGAAACACTCATCTTTTGTATGTAG
>NW_007473207.1:0-315 GCF_000475195.1 Diaphorina citri
ACTTACAAGTATTAATTCAACAGAAGAATTTTAGCTTGGATTTTGACAAACCCCACCTCATCCTAACTAGGTAGGTATTAGAAGAAAACCACCTCAACAAAATTTGTTGAGGTTAATTTAATGGAGAACAAGTAATTGTAGTTCTCCATTTAATGGAGAACAAGTAATTGTAGCCTCTCAATTATCTACTGACAAAAAGAGATGAAGCACTTACTTACTTACTCACTTACTTACTTGAAGCACAGAAACGAAAGAAAGATAAATCATGATAGATAGGCAAGTACTCAGATGTACGTAAAACTTACCCAAGTTTGT
>NW_007473208.1:0-315 GCF_000475195.1 Diaphorina citri
TCATTATTTCCAAGTAATGATGATGAAAAATCAGAAAATCCGGAATTCCATCATTAGTAATGACATTACTGATGATCTTGTAAGGTACCTATAACAGTCGACATGGATCGAGTACCGGTCGACTGACTACATAGGTATGTGTAAACAGACACACCTTTTACGCTTTCGTCTACCGAATTCCAGAGTAAACCATGAGCAGTCCTCAATCACAAACTGCTAACCCCACCCTTTGAAACATGAAGGGGTTAAACCTATCCGGAGAACGCTCAAAAATAATAAAATCAATGATTTTTCCTAGACATACATAAGCATTGA
>NW_007473209.1:0-315 GCF_000475195.1 Diaphorina citri
CTCAAGTGATAATTAAACATGTTGGTGATATTTTGAAATTTAAATACACTCAACGAGTGGCTGTTTGTATTTCGAAAAGGTTAGTTATGTGCCCAGGATGGGGCTCAAATGACAGGGAGGAGGTGAACAAAGGGTCCCTAAATTTTTGGGTCCGAAAAACCATATGACTTATTGGCTAAATTTGCACACTATACTCTGACTGACTGTAATATTTGACAATGTTCGACTAGATTCAAATCGTTGACTCCCAAAATGAGAAAGTTATTCTAAAAATAGGAAGTTAACCTTCTCGTTCGAATAACTACCTATATATTT
>NW_007473210.1:0-315 GCF_000475195.1 Diaphorina citri
AGATATTCAAAATACCGTCAGGATCCTTCTGGAATTTGAACAAGTAGAATTCCTTGATGTTCGGCGAAGTGAGGGGGGTGAGCTACCTTTTCCTTAAAATTCTCCTGCATGTGAAAGGAATTAGCTGAAATTAGGTTCTAAGATAGAAAAGGTACCCTGCAAGATAGAAAAGGCTCCACTCTACGAAGGTAAGTACCTATAATGCAGAATTTTATTCTTCCTTCTCGTGCTACACAAAATGTTCATTTATTCCTAAGGTATGCATAATAATGCTGCTTCCAAAATATTCACGTTATCTATGCACTAATAGGGATT
>NW_007473211.1:0-315 GCF_000475195.1 Diaphorina citri
ATAAGCCCCCCCCCCATCTCAAATCTACTTTCTTGTATTTTCATTCCCACCGTTTCTCCGAATTTCTCATTTTGGGGAGAAAGCTAGTGCTAACTCCTTACCTGTAGAACACCACCTGCTTCCCCATTCGAGTGAAATAGACGAAGCAAACCTCCGGTGACGGATGCCAGCACAGTGCTCATTTGAGAATGAGAAGCTAGAGTAGAGCGCGACATCTCGTGGGAAGAATTCGAACCTTTGCTCTTGGGATCCTTTTGTCTGAAAATGAGATATAGAAATAAAATGAAAATGTAAAAAAAAAAAAAAAAAAAAAAA
>NW_007473212.1:0-315 GCF_000475195.1 Diaphorina citri
TACGCTCGCGGTATCCGCGGTTGGCTCGCGGTATCCGCGGTTGTTCGCAGTATCCGCGGTTTGTTCGCGGTATTCACGGTTTGATACCGCGAACAGGTGATTTATCACAGAAGAAAATTTTCTATCCTAAAATACTCCCCATGTAATACTGATAAGTCACCTATTCGCGGTTTGCTCGTGGTATTCGCGGTTGTTCACGGTATTCGCGGTTTGTTCTGGGTATCCGCGGTTTGTTCGCGGTATCCGCGGTTGGCTCGCGGTATCCGCGGTTGGCTCGCGGTATCCGCGGTTGGCTCGCGGTATCCGCGGGTGGCT
>NW_007473213.1:0-315 GCF_000475195.1 Diaphorina citri
TTTTGTCGCCTCGTGAAAGTTCTCTTCATTGTCTATGTAAATTTTAACTCTAATGTACAAACAGTATATTAAGTATATAGAATTAACTCTACGTACAGTAGGTACATAGAAAATAGAAACCCCATGTATGAACATGTTTTACATAGCAAGTCTATGTAGGTAGTGTAATAGGTACATGTAAGTATTCGTAAGACAGGATAAAGTTCAGACAAAGTACGTAGCAAAGTTATGGCTGGGAAAGCTATGTACTTCAACTGATGTACCTAGGTATGTTGAAAACATATACATTGTATTTAATAATAATGTCTGGAGAAA
>NW_007473214.1:0-315 GCF_000475195.1 Diaphorina citri
TCTCTTTCTTCTCTTCAATCAGGCTTATGGAAAATCTCCTTTGTGTGTCAGACGCATTATAACTCTCCCTCTCTCTCTTCTATTTATATCTTCTTCTCGCTCATTTTTCACCCTTTAGCCTTTACTATCCTTCTGTCTGTTATGATTCCTCCCTCTTTCTCTCCCTGTCTTATTTTTCACCCTTTACTATCTCTCTCTTTCATATTTTTCTTTACTCTCTCTTCCTCCTCCTCCTCCTCTCTCTCTCTCTCTAACTCCCATTCCAGGAACCTTTTCTCTCCATTTATTTGTAATAAATAGGTCAGTCATGTATGT
>NW_007473215.1:0-315 GCF_000475195.1 Diaphorina citri
CCCAGGTAAGTCTTGTACAGCGGTAACCGGAAGTCCTGGGTTCAAATCCCGGCGTGGTCTGAGTTTTTTTGGCTCTGGGTTTAAAATTCGAGATGCACTCAGCCTCGTGAGGACAAATAAGTAGCTACTTTGACCGAGTAACGACCATTGGTGTCATTACCAGTCTAAAAAGATTAGTGAAAAATGGACATTGATTGCAAAAGAAGCACTTAATAACGCTGTGATGACCACAAAAGTCGTAAAGGCTCTGCTTTACCACAAATAATTCACAAGTTGATTTTGATCGATTCTTTTTTTCTGACTTGTTCGATTTAT
>NW_007473216.1:0-315 GCF_000475195.1 Diaphorina citri
CCAAGTATTTCTAATGAAAAACACGAAATAAAGGAGAGGAAAAAACGCACGAAACGCACAGGACAGATGCTAGAAACGGATTCGGAATGAAAAAGAAATAATCTAAATCGTGAATTATTTGTGGTGAAGCTACAATTCACAATTTTTGTTAATATCACATCATTACTAAGAGCGACCGGTCAGTCCAAAAATAAGTACATTAATTTTCTATCTTACCACTGAGAGTTTACACAGTGGGCTTTCTTTGACGTCATCCATTTGATTTACACAGGCCATTATTTCTTAAACTCTGGATTAACTGAAAAGTATCTGTAG
>NW_007473217.1:0-315 GCF_000475195.1 Diaphorina citri
GCCTGTTTTAACCCCCCCTATCGGACGTTTTTATAACCTTCGCGTGACCCCTTTTTTGGCGGTTTTTCGCTCCCCGTAATCGGACGTTTTTACGTTACGTCTGGAGTACGTTTCCACGTGTTACCATTTATTTTTTCGTTGTTTTTGTCCTTGAAAGGGCCGCTTTTTGACGATTTTTCTGCCCACAACCGGACAGTTTTTGACGGGTTTTCTGCCCTCGACCGGACTGTTGACGGGTTTTCAAGATGAATCACGACCAAAACAACGCCGTGGAGGGCACCCCCATGTTGCTCAAACCGGAGGCGATGATCACGG
>NW_007473218.1:0-315 GCF_000475195.1 Diaphorina citri
CATGATTTTTTTTTTTTTTCAACAAGAGTTTCCATTAGAGTATTTAAGATGATAAAGGAGTCTTTCCTATGATTATTGCACTTGAAATTAGAACTAGTTACTTTCTATTACCTTTTTTCACTAGTTAAATCAAAACATCAAAAGTTACATACTAATTGCCGTCTTGACCTTCGATTAACGTCAATCCCATCCCAATTCTGCTACTTCCATGTTAGTGTTTTCTTGTCTTCTAAAATAAATAACAACTTACCTTACTTCCACTGGAATAAAGGTTCTCCAGACGAGATAGTATTTCGGCAACACATGGTCATCGAT
>NW_007473219.1:0-315 GCF_000475195.1 Diaphorina citri
TGGCATTTGTTTGTTGGTTCCCCACTTAGTTACCTTTCTTTTTTTTTACTTGACTTGGACTCAAACCACCAACCTCCAGATCCAAAGACCAATACATACAATAAGGTGGTTTAAAATAATGCAAATGTTAAGATCAAGGGATTACTTAACTCTGTACACAAAAAGCCCACTCTGAGGCTTAGGTGTAGGAGCAACAAACAGCTAAAGGTTGGGTTAAGCTTATGCAAATCTATGAACAAACATGTACTACGACAATCTAAATAAAGCATTATAGTATACTAAACTACATGAGCACTTACACTAATAGGAAAATAA
>NW_007473220.1:0-315 GCF_000475195.1 Diaphorina citri
GACATTTTAGGGGATTTAGGGACCGTTTTGGATGTTTTTGATTGCGCCAATGCACTTTTTGGGTACTTTTACATCGGATTAGGACTCTATCTCGAAAAAAATTGTCATTTGGTTGTGCCCCATTGAGTGATTGGTACTGAATACCAACCAATAAATGGAAACTTCATAAATAAATAAAAAAATCCCTTGTTAAATGACTTTTTTTACCAAAGAGTTTCAACTAATCTCGAGTGTGCTTTGTGCTTTGTGTTTCAGGCATCCGTTGTTCCCCCTCCTGGCTCTGATATTCGAAAAGTGTGAGCTTGCCACTTGCAC
>NW_007473221.1:0-315 GCF_000475195.1 Diaphorina citri
TCGGTCGTATGAAAATCGTCAGAGTTGATACTGGCAGAACATGGCTCCCTATATCTCGATGGACAAGCACACAACGGCTGCGTATAGTTAAGCCGCACGTACACAGCGTTGCATACCTGGAAACAGAATGGGAGGCGTTTTATTGTATAAATACTGGTGAAACATGAATTCCAGTTTAAATTGAGTGGAAAAATTGTTTAACCCTGGGATTATGTAATCTGATTGGTTAATTTCAGAAAAAAAAAAAGTCATTCAGATTGCTTATCCAAGAGTTAAACTTGAACCGATTTTAAATTCAATTTGTGGCGCGGACCG
>NW_007473222.1:0-315 GCF_000475195.1 Diaphorina citri
AGGCTACTACTATTATTGTGGTCAAATTCTCAATAAGAATTATAAGAGTAGGGGTAGGTGTGTGTTACAAGACAGGATAGGGTTATGCGACAGGTTAGGGTTATGGGTAGGGAAAGATGGGGTAGGGTTATGGGTAGGGTTATGAGGGTTAGGGTTATGGGTAGGGAAACATGGGGTAGGGTTATGAGACAGGTTAGAGTAGTGGGTAGGGAAGCGAGATATGCAGTGTGTAAAGACGTGGAATGAAAATGAGATGATACAGGGTGTCACATCGAGTACTAGATAAACCAGATCCTCCGTAAGGCCGTATTTATA
>NW_007473223.1:0-315 GCF_000475195.1 Diaphorina citri
CTGAACCGCTCTTCCGATCTAGTTGAGAGGAAAAGAAGGAAGGAGAGATGGAGAGGTAGGAAGAATTTAAAAGAAGAAGAAGAAGGAGGAAGAGGAAGAGGAGAAGGCGGCAAAGAAGGAAGATGAGGGGCAAAATAAGCAGATTAAGCAGGAAGAGTTTAGAAGAGAGAGAGGAAGAGGAGAAAGTGGATCCGAAGGAAAAGAAGGAGGAGGCGGAAGAGGTGAATAAGGCAAAGGAGGAGGAGGAGAAAGCTGAAAGTAAGTAGGAAGAGATTAGAGGAGGAGCCAGAGAAGGAAGAGAAAAAGGAGAAGAAG
>NW_007473224.1:0-315 GCF_000475195.1 Diaphorina citri
CCAAAAGCGGTCAAAATACCGCCAAGCGCAGCAACCATCTCAACCAAACGTTTTGTGTTGCATCCTTGTCACATTAATGAACTAGATACCAAATTTCAAGTCTCTAGCTCTTACCGTTCTCGAGATATTTTGTTTACAGACACACACACGGACCAATGGCTGAAACTTTAGATTTAGGCTCTAGGGACCTCAAAACGTGTTTTTACACTAAAAACTGACCATCGAAAATTTGACTTTATTACATTAGGTACTTTCCTTCCTATAGGATAAGGAAAGTAAAAATAGTACAGTACAGTAATACCTACGTAGAATAGA
>NW_007473225.1:0-315 GCF_000475195.1 Diaphorina citri
TACAACTTGCTTTATATCTAAAACTTCGTAGATTTATGAGTCCCCGTTCAGTTTACTCACTTTGAAAGTTCTTTTAACGTAATAAACTGACATCAGAAAAAGAAAGAAACCGATTTATGAAATAGAGATGTCCTGAGAAGCGCTTCTGAAGGAACACAAAAAGTTCCTGTCGTGTAATTTAGGGGTTCCAATATTTCACTTCTATTCAAACATGTTTACCGCTCATTCTCACAAGATAAATCATCTGTTCGTTACTTTTTTTAGGAATACATAAATCATTACGAATACTGAATACCATCGGCATAAAAAAAAGTA
>NW_007473226.1:0-315 GCF_000475195.1 Diaphorina citri
CTCTTGAGAATGCCACATTGTCTACGAGTATGTATGTATTTGAAATTGTTCATATTATTTCAAAGTACACTTAAATACATAATCTACCTACTTGGGTAGAGAGAACTAAAGTGTTTGTGTTTGTTTTCAGCCACACTTCAAATGTATCAGCCAGTCCTTACGAGGGTGATCAAATCTGAAGTGTCCTCATCCTGCTCCCCTAATAACCTCCACCCAGCAGAACGCAACATGGAGCAGAAGAATGTCGTTCTCAAACAAAAGCAAAACTTTGAAACTCAGAAGAAACCTTGGAACGGTGTCAGCTATAATGAGAAG
>NW_007473227.1:0-315 GCF_000475195.1 Diaphorina citri
CTTATTTATACTGCTCGCATAGGACTGAAAAGTCCCTTTACTCCAGCAGTAAAAAAAAAAAAAAAAAAAAAAAAAAAAATCTAATTATATTGAGGATAAAATTCCATACCTCGGCTGGGATTGAACCCACGCCCTCCTGTTTACCAGGCGAGCGCCTTGACCACTACACCACCGAGGCAGGTCCCTCTAACTAGAACCAGAAGTAGGGCGGGATAGAAGAACTCCAGCCAGCCATTTCGAGAACGAACTTTACCTAAGATATGTAGGTAAAGTTCTTCCGAGGCGAAATCATATAGGAAGTTGGAAGACCTTCGT
>NW_007473228.1:0-315 GCF_000475195.1 Diaphorina citri
TCATCAGGTAAAAGTGAAAGATATTCTCAGTCATCAGGTAAAAGTGAAAGATATTCTCAGTCATCAGGTAAAAGTGAAGGATATTCTCAGCCATCAGGCAAAAAAATCGGGTGTGAACATCACACGACATTCTCTTACGTTTGAGTATCGAACCCGTAACATATCGCCTGTAAGTCGGATATTGCTTGAAGTTTCACCATTCGATTCTGCGTGAAAAATCGTATAGATTAGAATATTCAATCCTTCCACCTTTTCTTCGGTCTCCCTCGCCCTTTTCTCCCCCTCACTTCCATTCTCTCAACTCTTTTCCCTATG
>NW_007473229.1:0-315 GCF_000475195.1 Diaphorina citri
TGTGCTTGGAGTTCGGGGTGCACTCAGCCTCGTGAGGATAATTGAGTAGCTACTTTAATCGAGTAGCGACCAGTGGCGACATGACCAGTGTAAAAAGATTATCGAAATAAATTTTATTATGGAAATTAATTGCAAAGGAGGCACTTGTGGTAATTCTGTGATATCCACAAAAGTTGTGAAAAAGTTCTGCTTTACCACAAAGGATTTGAGATTTGATTTGATACTTCACATTTTACTGATAGAGGAGCGATTCTCAACCGGGGGTACACGTACCCCTGGGGGGCGAAAAAAAGGTTGAGTGACTCCTAAATTGGA
>NW_007473230.1:0-315 GCF_000475195.1 Diaphorina citri
GGAAAAGGAAAGAGAAAGGGAGAGCTAATGATGATGACTCTCTTCTAATGAATTTGATGCTACGACAAAAGGAAATAAAATAATCATATTATTGAACTAAGAGAGAGAGAGAGAAATAGGGAAAGTGTGTGTGAGAGAAAGAGAGAGAGATGAAAGAGAAAATTAGGGAAAAGAGAGAGAAGGAGAGAGGAAATGAAGGACAAAGAAGGAGAGGGAGAAAGCAAAATACCTACCTAGTTGATTGAGACAGAGGGAGACAAAGAATCAAAGAAAAAACTGGAGAGAGAGAGAGAAAGAGGAGGAGGAGGAGGAGGA
>NW_007473231.1:0-315 GCF_000475195.1 Diaphorina citri
ACCATCCATAAGTCAATAGGTGTTAACACTGTCCACCAGGTATACTGACCGGGCCGAGGCATGGACTTTTGTCATTTGATAGGACTCTGACCACATAAAATAGAGCTCCAAGGGTTGAGTGGTAGGACATGTAAGTGAAGACGGGACGGGTTCCGTCCGGTTCCGTCCCTCAACCTATTTAACAGCGAGTTCCGTCCGCTCAAGTTGAGGGTCAAAAAAGGTGACATTCCATTTACCTGGACCTCGAACCACCATCTTCCAGATCTGAAGTCTACCTCCCTAATAAAAAAAAACTACACAACACTCATGTTGGAC
>NW_007473232.1:0-315 GCF_000475195.1 Diaphorina citri
GGGAAAAATCCTACAATGCTGCAGTGAGCACCAAAGTTGTGACATAATAACACAAAGAAATTGCATTTACATTTACATCTCTTTATAGTACCTAGATAGAACTCAGAAAGGAATTCTACTAGCTAAGTATTAGGAATTCTACTATCTAAGCAGAATTCCACAAACCTACATAGCGGAGTTTGTCACCCGTTCTTGTCTTCATTGGCGCCTTCTATTTTTATGACGTATGCAATTCTTAGCCCGCATGCAACATTTAGTTTTTATGTCTTGAGAGTTTTCACCAGAGAAAGAGAGAGAGAGAGAGAGAGAGAGAGA
>NW_007473233.1:0-315 GCF_000475195.1 Diaphorina citri
ACCATGGCTGCTTCAACGTTATTTTTTTGCGACCTTTGAGCGACATTTTAGGAGATTTAGGGACCGTTTTGGACGTTTCTGAGTGCGCCGATGCACTTTTTGGGTACTTTTACATCGGAATAGGACTCTATCTCAAAAAAAATTGTCATTTGGTTGAGCCCCTATAATTTTCGTGGGCAGCCATTATTTCGTGATGACGTCAGTTCATGTGTCAGTTCGTGATGACGTCAGTTCATCCGTAAACCATGGCTGTTTCAACGTTATTTTTTTTGCGACCTTTTAGCGACATTTTAGGGGATTTAGGGACCATTTTGG
>NW_007473234.1:0-315 GCF_000475195.1 Diaphorina citri
ACGATGTTGCCAAAGAGAATGACAGGGAAATATGGGGAAAATTCAACACACCCGTTTCTATTTAAACAATAAACTTTGAATGTGCTAGCATTCCCAGTAAAGGTAGTTAGTTACTGGTAAGTCTTGTGTATTTTAAGAGACAAGATTAACTTGGGGTTTAGATACTTGATTATACGTTAACGTTACACTAGTGACTATAGATAGCAGGTAAGCAGGCTATTATAAAATGCTCTATCAGCATGCTCTTATGACGAAAACTACGGACGGATGCGGCTTTTACTCCTATACCTAAATATCATTATTTTCCAAATTTTA
>NW_007473235.1:0-315 GCF_000475195.1 Diaphorina citri
AAGGTAAAAGATCTCTTATAATCCTTCTAACATAAACCTGAGGTCCTGAGCTGAGTCCATACTGGTATGGTGAGAAAAACTTGAAGCATCTAACCCACCAGGTAAAAAAATTCCTCAGTAGGTAGTGGTCAAGAGTTTGCCTCGTATTAAGGAAATGGCAAGTTCGAGCCCCTCCTTAGTGTAAATTTATCTCGTATAGTCAAGGGATTCGTTGAAATATACCTACGTAGATAGATACTTTTTTTAACAATACCTACTTTAGGCCACAATCTCTGCCTAAAAAAAAAAAAGTTTTTTTTTTTTTATCTGCTCAAG
>NW_007473236.1:0-315 GCF_000475195.1 Diaphorina citri
CTGCAATTCAGGGGCATTATATACAGAGAACTTCTATATAAGCCCTATTTTATAGGTACATAAAGCACGGGTTTTGGTTTTGCTCTCAGCGCTTTACATTGATACTATCTAAAGCATCGAGCTGTCCAAAAGCTCTTGTCTCTTTGTACACATGAACCAGTATGTCTACTGGTGTAAAAGGCTAAAAGGCATAGATAAAGGTGACCACTTGATTCGTTCAATTCTTGACCCCCTGTTATTTCTTTTCAGATTGGAGCGTGAGGAGAGCCAACGGAGGCTGACCGAAGCCAAGCCGGACATCTACCGGCCCAAGGT
>NW_007473237.1:0-315 GCF_000475195.1 Diaphorina citri
TAAGATCAGGTTTTCACAACAAAAAAAAGGCCTCTAATCTAAAAATAGGAGACCTTTCCAAGAAATGAAAGGGGGAAAAAACAGGTTAATATTCTAATAATAGGAACCTTGTTTAGCTAGTATACACCTGCATTCTACAAAAAAAAGTATGACCTTTGAAACTTCATAAAAAAATAAAGCATGGATTGCTAAGATATCAAAATATTCAGAAATGCCAAGTTGGTTGTATCAGCAAACTGCAAATATTTTAGTCAAAACCTTTAAGCACACTAGCAGTGGATTTCATCAATATCTTGCACCCTCTAGAAGGCCTGA
>NW_007473239.1:0-315 GCF_000475195.1 Diaphorina citri
AGGAAGAGGATGAGAAGGAAGTCTTCTTCTTCTTTTTCTTCGCCTTTTCCCGTGTACAGACGGGGTCGGCGTTTTTCGTCAGCCCTCAATCAGCCCCAAGGTGATCGCTTTTAGGCTGACATTCGGTTTTGGCTACAAAATTTTACGAGTGGATGCCCTTCGTACTCAACCTTTGCTATGTCTTTAGCAAAGGGAAATTCAGACTGGTATACTCACTGTTTATAGTCCCCCAGCCAGACTAAGGTGGTCTACTCCCTGTGTAACGTCCCCCAGCCAGACGCTTAAAAAACGCTTTTTTTCTCTTTTTTTTAAATA
>NW_007473240.1:0-315 GCF_000475195.1 Diaphorina citri
TGTTCCTCTTCCTAAGGGAATTATGCCTGGAAAATATCTGTTATAGTGGGAGGGGAGGAGAAAGAATGTCTACTATAGAGGGAGGGAAATTACTGTATAGAGGGGACAAAGTGGTATAAGAGGGATGGTATTTGCTATAGAGGGGGAAAAATAATTCCTACAGAGGAGAAAGGGGGTGCTGTCGAGGGAGAAAGTGGTACAGAGAAGGGAGGGAAATTTTAGAGGGGCGAAATTGGAGGGGGGAACTCTGGAAAAATTCCCCAGTTTCCAGTTCAATGATTTTTTCACGATATTTTTTGACACTAACATTTTTCC
>NW_007473241.1:0-315 GCF_000475195.1 Diaphorina citri
AGAAAAAAAAAAAAAAAAAAAAAAAAAACTAAGGTGCCGGAAGCCCAATCGAGTGACTGGATTCCGGAACTCCAATATGGAACTCTACATCAGGAAGCTCGACACTACTAGAGCATTCCAACAACCTAAATCAGTGACCCAATAATAGAGTTCTTCCACTCCAACTTGTGACACCCTATAAGTTTATTCTCAGTGTGTGCATTGGAATTTCAGTCGTGTCAACAGGACCACCCGGTATTTCACACCGCCAATGTTAACAGTAAATAGAGCGAACGAATGAGCGAGAGAGAGGGAGGGAGAGACAGAGAGAGAGAA
>NW_007473242.1:0-315 GCF_000475195.1 Diaphorina citri
CTACCAACTAAGCTAACTAGGCTGGCTAACACAAATTATTTTAGCTTAGTTAGCTTCGAAGGTAGGCAAGCCCACCTAGTTAGCTTGGAATCTTGGAGGGTTTACTTTGTCAGCGCTAACTCCGCCGGGGCGAAATTTATCCTAATCAGATCAGGTTTATTCTCGGAACAGCTAGCTTTCTCTTATGCTGTCGTCCTTATCTTTTCTTTTTCAGGACGATACATTTAGTAGTAGGCACATTTCCCTATATCCTTAGTAGTAGGTACATTTCCCTCTATCAAACCTCATAAAAAAAGACTCACTTTGTTAATTGCG
>NW_007473243.1:0-315 GCF_000475195.1 Diaphorina citri
ACCTAGCTCAAAGATAAATCCGATTTTCCTTTTGCAGACCAAAAAAGCATCATTGTCCACACATAGACGACGGAAGTCGAACGATTGTCGATCGACGAGGTGAACCTATGTTATCGAGGCATTGTGGACGGAATCAGTCGACATCGATCGACGGCCGTGGACTATGTGTGGACACAGTTTTAGAGACCAAACTTTTTAGGTTCTCATTAGTGGGACTACATAAGAGGTTCAAAAATAAACTGTACTACCACTATTACGAGTATTCTAAGTCATTTCTACCTCAATCCAATTATAACAAACACGTCTTGGAAGTGA
>NW_007473244.1:0-315 GCF_000475195.1 Diaphorina citri
GAAGCCCAACAAGAATACCACTCAAGCACGCACAATCGACAAATATGTTCCTCCCCCACTTGCTTCAAGGACAACCAAACGGAAAACTGTTTTAAATCCCAGCGATGTCACTAGCCATCATTTCAATGAGAAAAGAAAACCAGTCCCTCCTCACTTCAATGCTGCTCAGGCTATCTCCAAACCTGAGAGCTATTACACTGACAAGGAAATCTCCAAGATGTTCTACAAAGGATGTGTAGCTAATAAGATGGAAAAACAAGCTTTTAGTTTTTCCAATGCATCTCTGACTCCTCAATCAAATTCCATGTTCCCTTC
>NW_007473245.1:0-315 GCF_000475195.1 Diaphorina citri
CTCCCCCTTTCAAGATCTTATTTAGACACTCCCACCCTGTAGTACATACAATGTACACAGGAATTCCTTACGTTTTCATCAAAGTCCCCCCTAGAGCTTTTTGCCGTTTATATTTTAACACACAAAAAAGAGACTTTTTTTCCCGCGAAACATTGAGTAGGTGGCTCAAGACTGTATGTGCTTGTGCCGTGCCTAGTATTTAGCTACCCTTTTTGAAGAGGTTAACTTTCTTTAGAATAGAATATACCATGTTTATCCTGCTGGGATAGGACTGAAAAGTCCCTTTACCCTAGCAGTCTAATCAAGGTCTCATAT
>NW_007473246.1:0-315 GCF_000475195.1 Diaphorina citri
TATATTCAATCCTTTATAATTTAGATCTTTCACTGAGTCATCTAAAGAATCCTTCAGTTCTTTCACTATCACCAGGTGTTTCTATCTTCCCTGTAGATCTTCTCCATCATTGTTTTCTTGTCGTTCTTGTAATCTTGTTCCGTGTCATGATTTCGTACGATTCTCTTCTGACCTACAACTCCTTCGCAATGTTTCTTATTTACTTCTTTATAATGATTATTTACTTCATAAACTTCATTTAGTTCGTCGTATAATGGACGAAAGCATCTAATGTTTGTTTAATGTTTCGTATCCACGGTATAATCTGCTGTACAT
>NW_007473247.1:0-315 GCF_000475195.1 Diaphorina citri
CGGACTGGTTAGGATAGGATATTGTTTCTACAGTTTGGCATAGGAGTGTTAACTTATAAGCAAAGTTAGCTTAAGTAATCCAAAACCAGTCCGAACCTAACCCAAACCCAACCCGGTCCATAACCACGACCTTAACTTCCTGAATCGAAAATCTAGATCGATAAATTCCGAACTCATATTTAAAATCAGTTTTCTCACTTTAATGTGTGTGTAAAAGTAAAGGTAGGCAGTGCTTCTCAAAGTTGTCGCCACCATGGCACACTTCTCTTTTAAATCGCCGCGCCGCGGCACACAGTTTGAGAAGCACTGCTATAA
>NW_007473248.1:0-315 GCF_000475195.1 Diaphorina citri
AGGTGCTGCGGTTGGCGGTATTTAGGCCGATTTTTGGCGGTTTTCCACCGCTTTTGGCGTTTTTCCTTTAGGGAAATTACTGCATGGTGTAACATATATGACACACTAAGGTTTTACCGGTATATCTCGGTTAAAAAAAAAAGATAAAAAAAAAATAAAAAGAATGGGTATCTTAGAATTCTCTAAGGCAACACATATATTTTTTTCGGCAAAAAAGAAAAAATCATGCACTTAAGGGTTAAACACCTATGTTATCACACCTATGATCACACACCTATGTTAAACACCTATGTTATCACACCTATGATCACACAC
>NW_007473249.1:0-315 GCF_000475195.1 Diaphorina citri
TGTTAATATAAAATTGATTTCGTATAAACCTGTAAATTAGTAGATTCAGTAAAATTTCGCACTACACATAGACACATCTTCACAGTACTAACACGTCACATGAGCTCATGGGAAATCAGAAAGATGTAGTTGTACTTTTTCCCATAATATTGTAGGTAATTTCGTTCAGGACAGCCACACTACTGTCACGTCACGTGAGCTCACGTAAACCCAACGTGACGTGACAGTAGGGTGATCGAAGTATTAGACTTACGTATAAATGGGATGAGACTCGTCAATTTCCTTCATCCCCCGTTTGGTGGGAGTGACAGATAT
>NW_007473250.1:0-315 GCF_000475195.1 Diaphorina citri
TGTTGATGATGGCATAGCGACAATTTTGAGGGACACTCGATATTAATCTACTAACAATGGGCTTGTACTTTGTTCATTTACATAGGTAGGTAAAAAACTAGTTTTGGTTTTTGATTAGTGCCTACTTAGGTCAAGTTTCTCTTCCTCCCTCCCTCTCTCTCTCTCTCTCAAGATTAAATCTAGATATTGCACTTAGGTAAAGAGCCATTCTATAGGACTAGTTGACCTAAGAGTCAAACACATTTCATCTCTCAACTTCTGACAGAATCATTTCATAAAGAAGAAGAGGTCGAGAGTAAAAGAAAACTGCAAGAA
>NW_007473251.1:0-315 GCF_000475195.1 Diaphorina citri
TTAATTTGTTGTTGGTTAATGAGGATTTTTTTTTTTTTTTTTTTTTTCATTTTGTTGTAACATTTTTTTTATCTGGTCTGGAATAAAATTATTCAGGGTAGAAAAAAATTGTACCTCGAGACAAGAGACAAAATAATAATAAAAACTACTTAATATCCTCTATCTCTCTCTCCCCTCTATCTCTATTTCTCCCCTCTCTCTCTATCTCTCTCCTCTCTCTCTCTCTTTTAATGTCCTCCATATTTATTTTAACATTCCATTTTATTACTAGTGTCATTTAATTGCGTTCAGTTTTTTTTTTTTTTTTTTTTTTTT
>NW_007473252.1:0-315 GCF_000475195.1 Diaphorina citri
TAGCCACCACTGGTTCCTATTATCCATAGAATAGAATAGAACAAAATAGAATAGAATTAAATACAAATAGAATAGAATGGAACTATGTATTCTGTGGAACATACTAGTAGCTGGTAGCTGGATAATACTGGATAGTGAATATCCTGAGCAAATCCTAGAGAGACATTTAGAATTTAGACATAAAAACAAAGTTTAGACAAAGAACATGTACCTATGTAGGTGGGTAGGTAAATAGGTTTAGACATATGGCAAGACGATGAGCTGATGAGTATCGATTATAGGTATGTACCTAAATACCTATATTTATAACTACTT
>NW_007473253.1:0-315 GCF_000475195.1 Diaphorina citri
AATAAAATCTGTACTTTTTTCATTGAAAGGTTTCATTAAAACTTCCTCCTTATATCCTTTTTCTTCAACAAGATACTCTGCTAAACAATTGTATTCCATTTCCAACAAATTCTTCAGGTTGTATGTTGCCAAAGTGTTGTCTAAATCAAAGCCAATGGCATCATAATCATCCAGGCAGAATGTTTTTGCCATTTTTGGAATATATGATGGCACAATCTTTTTATTTAAAGTTGCTGAGTAGTTTGCTCCTGAAATGTGATTGTTAAATCAGTATTAGGTATGTTGCTGTTTACAAATGCAATGGTCTTCTTCCAA
>NW_007473254.1:0-315 GCF_000475195.1 Diaphorina citri
CGTTTATGTTTTTAGTTTGATAACTACCTACAAGTTCGGCCATGCCTTTTCCACAAGTTTGGCCATGCCTCGGGATGAGCTTGTGCCACGGATGGGGAAAAAGAAAAAAATGATGGAGAATAAAATGAAGCTAGGAGTAGAATAAAATGAAGCTAGGAGTAGAATAAAATGAAGCTAGGAGTACATTATAGGAGCTGGTAGAATCAAACACTTGCCACCAAATCTCGAATAATGCAATGAAGGAGGTTCGGAGGAACTTACCAAAAGTAATCCTGGTATTAAGTGACAACGTTTCCACAAGGATATTGTTAGCGA
>NW_007473255.1:0-315 GCF_000475195.1 Diaphorina citri
CTAACACCTTTTCAAGAGATTCATTCACTGATTCAAAGAAAGAGTATCGACAGAGGATGCAACCAGACACGTAATGGCCCAAAAATAAGTCTCTGAGTCATACAGATAAAAATGTCTCTGACAAAAAAAAGCCCATTCAATCATTTCGATGAAATTAAGCCATTTCCAAAGTATCTCAATGAATGGCTAGGACACACTCATGTGAATCTGTATCACATTCACTACCAAATACGGGAGGGATATTAGAACATTCATTCTGAAAATACTCACATTGATTCATGTCAATTATTTCACTTTCCGAGAAAAATGTCTAAC
>NW_007473256.1:0-315 GCF_000475195.1 Diaphorina citri
GAATGTCAGCCGTTCCGAGAACGAACATTGTCCCATCAGGATAAAATCCGCCCCGGGCGGGAATCGAACCCGCGGCCTAGCACATACAAGGCAGACGCGCCACCAACCAAAACCAAGCTAACTAGGTTGGCTAGATGGCTAGAGTAGTATAGTTAAAATGTGAGCCGCTTGTGCTAGTGAAGTTCAACACCATCCTTCTCAGGGATTGAGCCCTCTTTGTTAAGCCCAAGAGAGCCTTTTTTGATACTGGCAACGCTCTCTAGGAGATGAGCGCTTCAACTACCTCCAACCCTTTGACGAAACACAGAACCCTTT
>NW_007473257.1:0-315 GCF_000475195.1 Diaphorina citri
TAATTTCTGGATCCTGGTTTTGTTCTGTAAGTAACCAATCTGAGGAAATTTGTGTGAGGTTAATCTTTTTCTGAACTGTTTTCATTGAGAGCTCTATAGTCGACACACATTCTAAAGCCACCTGTCTTTTTAGGAACTAGTAACGCAGGACTGGCAAACTCAGACGTACTAGGTTCAATAACCTTAGCCTCAAGAAGTTCATCTATAATTTTTCTCGCCGCTTCCTGTTGTAAAGGACTAAAACGGTATGGTTTTCTATTTACTATTTTAGAAGGATCTTTGAGGCTGATAACTAATTCACCTGTGTTTACTCTA
>NW_007473258.1:0-315 GCF_000475195.1 Diaphorina citri
ATCTTCTTTCAGCCCAGTCACAGTTGTTGGATTTCTCGGTATGGTAGCATCATACATGAGGTGAAATGGAAGTCTACACTTACCATATCGGCTATATTCCGTTTGTAGTCAAGACAGTCTTCTTCAAATAAGGTGATATGTGATATGGGAGCTCCAACTCTACCGAAAATAAGGTGTGAATGGGGCGGTTTCGTCGAAAATATGCAAATACATATATATGCACCTTAAACTTAAACTTACTCGAATTCCTGCACTTATCATTACTTAAGTGTAGACGAAATCACGAAAATTCTATGCAGACAAGACACTAAGGCC
>NW_007473259.1:0-315 GCF_000475195.1 Diaphorina citri
ATGAAAAGATCGTACGCATACTCGATTTCCAACGACGTTGTCGAATGCCTTCGAGATAGCAAGAAATCGCCAATATCTGCGATCTACATGCTAAACACAATACCTTCGTCAAGGAACACATGAGAATGTTAATGAATAGAGGAAAAAAATCTTGCAAGTAGAAAACATGATCTGCTATTCGGATTACCGAGAGAAAACTATTTGCCATATGGATTTACTATGCGACATGGCTATATCAATAAAGTTGCCTATCTAATAGATTTCAGCACAATTTGCTCAGTTCGACCTTTTGACTTCACAACAGGTAGAAAGTGA
>NW_007473260.1:0-315 GCF_000475195.1 Diaphorina citri
AATCCTAGTGTAGGAAATTGTTGAGATTCATCTAAAATGCAGAGACATTCAGGAAATCTCACAAAAATTGTAAAAAAAGGTCTTGTTCAAAATTTTAGACATTATACCTCCTCGGGGTCCCTTTTTTAGTGACTTTAATCAAATTAAAAATTTTAATTAAAAAAAAGTCATAAGCTATCAAGGACAATAATGACTTTAAATGAAAATTAGAAAAAAAGATAATGAAAAGGGTTAGAATAGGAGCTCGTCCTCTGAATGTAAGTGTCAATTTTAGTGAACTTTGTACCACATATTAAAAAACCCGGGAGATTTTAA
>NW_007473261.1:0-315 GCF_000475195.1 Diaphorina citri
GCTTTAGCAAATTAATTTTGCGTTCAATGTTGCTAGATTTTCGTTCTAGCGTTTCTTGGTGTGCGGCACATGTTGATTTATTTACATCCTTACTGATTGTTGTCTATCTGTCTATTATATTCAAGTGGTGCTCGTCAACTTCTTGGTCATATGCACCACCTTCTGTTTATTCTATGGCAGTTCAAGCAGATTGGATTGCTTCAGGAAAGACATTATCTTGTGAGGATCGGTAGATACTAGCCGCATTAGTTCTGTGGGCAGGTGGTGGTCCATTTTCAAGGCGGAAAACTTGGTGCACTCGTCTAGGATGTGTTT
>NW_007473262.1:0-315 GCF_000475195.1 Diaphorina citri
ATCTTAAAATACTCCCCGTGTAATGAGGGATCATTAAAAAGTGTCCAAAAATTGAACTTTTTTTTTTTTTTTTGAAAAATTTTCCAAAGTCGTAGCATGCCCATCCCGTAGTATGCCTCTCATCAGGTGGGCGGGAAGAGACACAATATTTAAAACGTCAAAATTCTTTAATCATAGAATATTCTGAGGTGGTTCCAGACTGGTAATCTAATCTTTAAACTTAAACTAAACATGTCTTTAATTGACAATTCTCATGATTTTCAAATATTTACTCATATGAAAGAAGAAAAAATTAAAAAAATTACACCGCAAAAA
>NW_007473263.1:0-315 GCF_000475195.1 Diaphorina citri
GATAACACAATCAGTCTTCATCAATGAGAGTGTGAGGGCAAGTTGAGACAAGTTATAACTGCGGCCTTCACCAATAGTCTCAGCAGAAATAGGAACAGTACTCGTACGTACCAATAGAGACAGTATTTAACTACTTACCAATATAGTTATAGTTATTAGTAATAGAGTTGTATTGGCGCTGATGTAATTAATCTGTAACTAACATGTGAGTCTTTGGTCCTCAGAGTTCAAACAAAATCTGAGGTCATATACGGAGGCTTCAATTTTTCGTCGGGGCGTAAACTTCAACACGTTTTACTTGCTTTTATTTACATA
>NW_007473264.1:0-315 GCF_000475195.1 Diaphorina citri
TGCCCTATTGAGACGAAAGCCAGTACGAAGCAAGTAGACCAGGTCATGAGACGGTAGATTAGGAGGACCAACCGGTTCCGACAGTCTAGGGGCCAGATGAAGCAGGTCTTCAGGAGCAAGATGTTGAAGGCCATGTATTGGTTCTTCTCAACTTTGGACGGCTGACTCATGGTTGGGAATGAGGTTTATTTAGCCCGATTTTTTTTTCAACAAAATACTCTTTATTTTATGTAGATAAATATGTACAGAAAAAAATCTTACATCAGAAATTATTAAATTATTCCCTGGTGAAATATCTTAAAGGCTCACGGTGAA
>NW_007473265.1:0-315 GCF_000475195.1 Diaphorina citri
CGGTACGGTTAATTTTTTCTAATCTCTATGATTAAATTATCGGGGAGTCATTATCTTTTACATGAGAATCCTTAATTAAAAGTTTTTAAATTGGTGAGCTTTCGATGTTACTCAGGACATTATCTTCAGACCAAGATAGATGTTGACTCTATCGCAGCAGGAGTAGAACTCTGTGATGATGTCCTGAGTGACATTGAAAGCTCACCAATTTAAAAACTGTCTTGATAAAAATATTATATTCTTATTTTTATCTGAATTATAATAATAATAATAATAATAATAATAAAAAAAATAATAATAATAATAATATTTCAC
>NW_007473266.1:0-315 GCF_000475195.1 Diaphorina citri
TGGCCCAATATCTTTGACCTAGAGAAAAACAGACCGGAAAATTCATCAAGATTTACGTACATAATGATAAAGATTAAAGCAGATATGTAGTTCTGTAATTCTACCAAGGAGTTGTGTACCTATTTGGAGTTTGTGGTAGGAGTTTCAGGACTACAATTAAGTAAAGAAGCAGTGACTAGTAGACTACTTGTATAAATTAGAATAAGTAGGAGGAAGGAGATAATACCAGTGATTAGTTTAGCTTAGGAGGCAGGAGGTACTTGGTAATTTTATGACAACCACAAAACTTGTAAGTAAAGACACTAGCTATTCATG
>NW_007473267.1:0-315 GCF_000475195.1 Diaphorina citri
TTATAGCGTCCAGTTGGGGCAACTGTTTGCCGTGGTGCTATGCGATGCCGGTTTGGTGAAGGAGGCATTCTCGAGGGAGGAATTTAATCATCGGGCAGACCTGTATGTGACGCACGGCATTATGGACGGTTGTGGTAAGTTGAGACGTAATTTCGGTTCTTACACCCGAGACGATTTCCAATCTTCTGAAGCTCATTTCTCCTCTTTTAAAGAAAAATACGGGATTTTTTCAAAGAAGAGGAAGAAAAGAGAAGGTTTGATAGAGAGAACTCTAAGGTCAACAACTCATTATCAGGTAGACCTGACAGGTACACC
>NW_007473268.1:0-315 GCF_000475195.1 Diaphorina citri
AAATCGACCGAGTACCGTGGAATGATTGGCGAATTTTGAGCCATGGACAAAATTGAGAATACCTACTAAAGATCCTGGATTGTAAATTAAAACTTGAACACAAGAAGCCTACCTTATCCTCCCGAAACACTGCCCAACATATGCTCCCGTTACAGATGCATTAAAAAACAATTAAAAAATATTGTAGACCCTATCGAAGTCCTAGACAAAATCAAAAGCTGCCCCTGAAACCCACAAAAGGTTAACCACGGAGAATTAATATACGGTCGTGATGCGCTGAAGATTCCGAACAGAAAAATGAAAAAGATCAAGAGA
>NW_007473269.1:0-315 GCF_000475195.1 Diaphorina citri
TTGAGAATGTGCACACCAAATTTCATGTTGCTATCTTCATCCTAGTGGTCAGGACAGCTGTTTTAGTAAAGTCATATCCAAACTATAGGTATAACTTACCTATCTATTGTTCCTATTTTGTTTATTGAAGTGTTAACATTTTGATTTATTTTATTATTTCTAATAATACAGTGAAGCGCACAGGTGTTTGTTACCTATTTTGGAAAAAAAAATGTCCATTTATTTTGTATATTTTATAAAAAATATTAAATTAGGATGGGTGGGTGCTTGCTTATTATTTTTATCTTGATAAGGACCTTATCTGATAGAACTTAT
>NW_007473270.1:0-315 GCF_000475195.1 Diaphorina citri
GAACGGTATGAGCTAGAGACTTGAAATTTGGTATGTAGTCCACAAATGTGACAAGGATGTAACACAAAACGTTTGGTTAAGATAAGTGCTGCGGTTGGCGGTATTTTGACCGCTTTTTTGGCGGTTTTCAGCGATACTGACTAAACAGTTAGAGATATTGTAAAAGTTAGAATAGAACAACACCCAACTAAGCATCATTCAATAGGATAAGGAAGGTCATGTGATGTTCACACCAGATTTTTTTCTCCCTTTCCTCTCTACTCTTATTTTCTTTTCCAAGCCCCTTGTCCCGGCACGAATTTTCTAGTTTTAAAT
>NW_007473271.1:0-315 GCF_000475195.1 Diaphorina citri
AAAAAAAAAAAAAAAAAAAAAAAAAAAAAAAAACAGGAGATGAAAGAGGAGAAGGGGAAAGGCAAGAAGAAGGAGTAGAAGTAGAAGAAAAGAGAAGACATGGAGAGAGAAGGAGGAAATCTAGAGAGGAAAAAGGACGAGGAAGGAACAAAGAGAAAAGGGAGAGATGAAGAGGAGGAGAACGAGAGAGAGAGAGAGAGAGGTAAGCAAATAATATTCAATAACTAGAAGTGGTGTAATATGATTGTAATAGATTTGTAAACAGAAGAGAGAACTGTAAATAGATTTTTTTTTTGTAAATAGATTGTACACAGA
>NW_007473272.1:0-315 GCF_000475195.1 Diaphorina citri
AGCACATGTCTGGATCTCATGGATATTAAAGGATCCAGGGATGGAATCAAGATCAGACTTGAGTGCTTTAGATATCGCACCAAGGGCTCCAATGACAACAGGAACAACTTTACAGGACTTCATGTTCCACATTCTTTGAATTTCTATAGCTAGGTCTGTATACTTTAGTTTCTTCTCATTTTCTTTTTTATTCACATTACTATCTGCTGGTATTGAAATGTCTATAAGTAAGCATTATTTCTTCTTCTTTTCTTTAATGACAATGTCGGGTCTATTGCTGAGAATTGTACGGTCCGTTTGTATACTTTGATCATA
>NW_007473273.1:0-315 GCF_000475195.1 Diaphorina citri
AATAAAAACATTAAACATTCCTTATCCTGTTGGAATTTCGAGTAGATTGCATTGGAACACATCCTGAAAAGTTGGGAGGGGGGGGTCCGACAATGATCCCCTATGTACATATATGTGGCCCGCGAAGTACCTCCCAGTGTAGCATGCGGCCCGCATACACATGGAAGTTGGAAACCCCTGGTCTAGGTTTATCTTGCCCTTAGAACTTAGAATGATTGTTATCATTTGAAGAAACAATTTTTACTTTCATTAAAATTGGCGTATAGGTATAATGCCGTCAGTGTTCATTTAACTTCGAAATATCGCTAAAAGTTT
>NW_007473274.1:0-315 GCF_000475195.1 Diaphorina citri
CCCATCCCCCTACTGTTGTCATGGGATTTTTCTCGAAAAATCTCGTCCTCAACACGCTCCCCTGTGCTAGATCCCCTATCATACACGTGAAGAACACACAGAAGTGAGCCATCATTATTACAAAATCAAAACAAACAAAAATCCAAGATACAGGGTCTAATGAAATCTCTAATGGTCACTAGTATAGATAAAACAGGGTGTGACAAAATATTTCAGTGTATTATTCAAAAGTCAAAAATAACCACACCCGGGTTGAGATGAGCAGCCCATTGCTATGTTGAAAACCCAGAAGAGGTTAGGTACCTAGTAGAACAG
>NW_007473275.1:0-315 GCF_000475195.1 Diaphorina citri
AGCTTAGTCTGGCTGGGGGACTTTAAACAGGGAGGATACCAGCCTAAAATTTCCCTTGCTAAAGGAATAGCAAAGGTTGAGTGTTGAGTGCGAAGGGCATCCACTCGTATAATTGTAGTCTCCAAAATCAAATGTCAGCCCAAAAGCAATCACCCTAGCCAGAGCTGATTGAGAGGCTGACGATCCCGTCTGAACACGGGAAAAGGACAGTGAGAGACTTACACTCGTATTTATGACCAAGAATGATCGTTCTTAGATCAGTCTCAAGTCAAAATTGACCAATCAAATGCCTTGAGACTATGCTTAGCACGAACT
>NW_007473276.1:0-315 GCF_000475195.1 Diaphorina citri
GAGAAAGAGGTAGAGGATATGAAATGAGGTTAGAGAAAGGGGGAGGGGGAGGTTGAGAGAGGAGGGGAAGGCAAGAGAGAGAAAGGGAGGGATAGAGATGAAGAAGGGAATGAGAGAGAGAGAGAAAGGGAGGGGGAAAAGATATTTAAAAACTAGGTATGTTATGTTATTTTTTCGTTCTGCTAAGTGACCCTCCCTCCCTACCTCTCCTTTGTTTCTCTCCCTCTTTCTCCTTTGTTGACTTGGTTTGTTTTTGTCTCATGCACCAATTGCAACATACATGATGCAGTTTGCACCACTGTTTCGGTGTTCGGA
>NW_007473277.1:0-315 GCF_000475195.1 Diaphorina citri
AATTGGAGTGTTATGTATGACTGTCGAATTTCAACACTCTCATGGACTGTCAAATTTTTGGTCTCTGACCAGAGTGGTTCAGCGAAATCGCCAAGTACGTGAAGACTTTCCATTTCCAAACCATCCGTTATACCTAAACTTACAGGGTTATGTGTCTTGTACCAATTTATTAATCTCTTTTTTCCATGGTTACTTTTCTGGGATTTCTCAAACCCATTTTGACCCATGCTTTTCAGGGTTACCATTCTTTCCATTTGCTTGCTCGGATTTCTCTACCCATTTTGACCCATGGTTTTCAGGGTTATACCACAATCA
>NW_007473278.1:0-315 GCF_000475195.1 Diaphorina citri
CTTGGGCGGAATGAGCTGCGGCGGTGAAGTCGTAGCTGATGCCCGCTGTCATTGTGTCGAACACACACCTGTGGGGAAGCAGAGAATAGGGAGGCGTTAGAGTTAGAAGATAGAAAGTGTACTTAGTGATACTTATTTATGTTAAGTCGGTCTCTTCTTAATCCCTTGTGTGCCAAGTCCATTTTTGTTTAGGACTATTGCACTGCTACAATTGATACTTCATTTTAATAGTACATAACCTACTTGAGAATTCAAGTAGGTTATATTTGCCCTTTCAATTGATAACTGCGGGACATGAGACACCTGTAAAAAAAA
>NW_007473279.1:0-315 GCF_000475195.1 Diaphorina citri
GAAAGAAAAGAAGCCCAGAATTAGGCCGCCTGCGGCGACCAATTTTCGGTCGATCGAAAATTTCCTATCTTAAAATACTCCCCGTGTAATAAGGAATCATGTAAAGTATGAAACATTGACTTTGGTTGATATCTGGATGAGTGACAGTCCGATCTTTACCAAATTGTTACAGTCGCGTCCTTGCACCATACCGGTATATTATCATACCAAATTTCATCGTTATACGACAAACCGATCTTGAGATATTTTGTATACAACTTTGTACTTTTCCCCATTTAAACCTGTAGTACGTAACGCACGTACATACATACATAC
>NW_007473280.1:0-315 GCF_000475195.1 Diaphorina citri
CAGTTTTCATTATGTTAGTACTCATTGCCTCAGTGATGCTATCACTATCAGCTTTAATTTACCTTACCAGAATAAAAGCTTTACCAATAAATTCTCGTAAAAGCCAAACATGATTCCATCCCACTTTGGAAGAAGAGAAAAGTTCAATAATAGAGAACATATTTTCGAACATTAGAACCCCAAACTACAAGCCTGAAACTATATGACCACCCTCAAAGGTAATAAAAAACTTAAATAAATTAATTCAAATCAAAGGAGACGAAAAACGATAATGAAAAGGGGTGATTCTAGATTATTGATTCAAATAAAAAATGT
>NW_007473281.1:0-315 GCF_000475195.1 Diaphorina citri
GCCTTTCTTCTCACATCATTCATAGTCCTGGTTAAAATGTTTCCATCGTTCTCGGAACAGCTGGCTTTCCTCCTATCCCATCCTTCTTCTCTCTTCCATTTCGGGACGGTAAGATCTTAGCAGTCACATTCCCTCGATAAAAAAAAAAATCATATTCGTGGCCTTCTAGGGATGGTGGTCTAGGAACGGGTCACTAAAGGATCGCGTCCATTTCTTAGGACCATTGCACTGGGGGAAGAAGATCATTATTTACTTACCTATATTTTGTGGTTTCAAATTGCTCAGAAAATAAATCTAAAGGGAACGAAGGGTTTT
>NW_007473282.1:0-315 GCF_000475195.1 Diaphorina citri
ACACTCAGTTAGCTTAGGAGATGTACTATGTATTGTATATTGTTAAAAATAAAAGTAACATGTTTTCAATTCAATTCTCAAGTCACTATAGTATAGTGACGTTCAGCTTTGTCATCGCATAACTACCTATAAGGTCTCTAGTTGACCAGGTATTACCCTTCATTCGGCAAAGAGCTACCCGCCTCCTATCAATCTCACCTTGCCCGAACAGGTTGACTTTCATTTTTCATGAAAATGACCCACTGGAATCTATCACTAAGTCCAGCCACTCACAGTCAGGTAGACCTGACAACTACACCTGATCAGGTCCGCCTG
>NW_007473283.1:0-315 GCF_000475195.1 Diaphorina citri
TTCGAATTTTTCACAACTTTTTACATAGGAATCGACCATTTATTTATAATTTTTACCCACTTGCAACTCCTCCATTGTAAATTCCCCCATTAATCAAATTAAAGTGCCACCACACAAAGGCACAGCGCTGGGTAACTCCCTCCTGGTAACGGCAGTACAATTATGGAACTCATTGCCAGCTGAGATGCCGTGGTCACCTTCATTAAATTGCTTCAAAGCAAGATTATTAGATCCCAAAAATAGGGAAAAATCAGTGGTTGGGTGGAAGAGCTCACGTAAGTGAGAACCCTGCCACTTAAAATAAAGCCATAAAAA
>NW_007473284.1:0-315 GCF_000475195.1 Diaphorina citri
AGCCCATTCTCTATAGAGATCTCTATCACTAAAGAACACCCCCTGCTCCTGTTTAAGGATTCCGAGTCCATCACTAAAGAACCTAGAATACCACGAAAACCTAAACTTGTAATAATTACTCCTTAAACACAATTATTATTGTGTGTACTGGAAGCCACATGTGTACACAGTCACATTACGGCATACTCAAAGATGCATCTACCTTGATAAAACGTATGAGCGGTAGATTAAAAACGACCGAAATCTCGATAACATGGGAATAGTAGAAATAGTTGTAGGAATAACAAACACATGAGGACCAGTCACCATCTGATA
>NW_007473285.1:0-315 GCF_000475195.1 Diaphorina citri
CTGCTCTTCTTTACAAGGAAAGTCTTTGCTTTCGTTTTCCGCGGGTACTTTCTTACCACTCTTGTGTTCCTTAGGGATTTCCATATTATTTTGATCCTCCTTGACTTCATTGATCATATCTACTCTAAAGGTCGTCTTGTTTATCAGTTTTGTTCGAGAGATGGGTTGTGTTAATTCATTTTTAGTGAATGAACATGGTTCACTTGGTTTCATATTTAAAGATGTTTTGGGCGAAGTTCTATTGCCATCAAGCTCATTTCCTTTCATGCTTAAAGATGTTTTGGGCGAAGTTTCATTTCCATCAAGTTTATTTCC
>NW_007473286.1:0-315 GCF_000475195.1 Diaphorina citri
AATCTCAACATCTCAGGCGTTTTATAGTTGATTTTGAATTTTTATGCATCCATTGTCCATTCATACACCACCTCTGTGAATCCAAGGTTCCTACTCAACAGGTATGATAGTTAGGTACTATTGACATTTTGTCATGCAGTTGTCATCTTATAAGTAGGTGGTTGAAGTAGCCATAGGTCAAGGCATTAGAACATGCAGGTGCGCTCATTAATCTAGATTATGTCGCAGGTTTTATCGAAAAAACCTGCGACACGCTTTCGGGCCTGGCCGGCGTTTGCGGGTACCTAGGTCCTTGGTTCATATCTCAAAAGATGG
>NW_007473287.1:0-315 GCF_000475195.1 Diaphorina citri
AAAAAAAAAAGAAGTTGGGATCGCTCGGACATGTGGATTTCATATTTAGGGTCTCAACTTTTTTTTTTTTTTTCGAGTTGAGCATTTTATTTTGGTTTGATCCGACCTCCATTCTGGGGGATCATTTTCGTCGGATCCTTTTTCTCCACTGTTCCCTGAGTGAGGTCTACACTTTTATCAGCCACCGAGTACTAGAGGAGGAGAACTATCGATAGCACTATCGATAACTATCGATAATTTTGACTATCGAACGCTATCGATAGTTGAGGCTTGACTATCGATAGTTTTCGATAGTTTTTTTTTCTGCACATTTTT
>NW_007473288.1:0-315 GCF_000475195.1 Diaphorina citri
CAATTTTTCGCTCATTCTCTAATAAACGGAACAACAAACATTTCTAATTTCCAATTCTAATTCTTTCCTCTTGAACTTCCTTGTTGCATGAAAAATATTTAACATGTAGGTATGTCATTATAGGTATGTAATTTATGTGTATTACCTATATCTTATATGAGGTTAAATAGAAGGAACTGGACCATATCAGTCTAAGGCTAAGGTCTTATCGTAGTTATCGCCCTAAAGCAGAAGAGAAGAAGAGAGAATGATAGGATAGAAGAAAGTCAGCCGACCACAAACTTTATCTGATAATGATAAAATTCATCCTGAGGC
>NW_007473289.1:0-315 GCF_000475195.1 Diaphorina citri
AGTTCCAATTTTCCTAAACTGCACTGCATGGCTGTGCTGCCTGACTGTGTAACGCAGCTCAATGTGCGCCCTAGCTAATGGTGACCACTTACGGCAGGTTTTGCTGAATGTGTGTGGCAGGAAAACCTGTGAACTTTCAGGAAAAGTTCTGTCAACTTTCAGGAAAATTTCTGTGAACTTTCCTGCCACACGCGTTCAGTTTTGTCTGACAGAGAGTGGCCTGGACCAAGAATCGTCCTCGGTGTCAAATTATCACCGATTCCTTACCATGCGGCTCGAAGTGTTTCATTGGAGCTGTGTCAAGTCTGCCTGTTT
>NW_007473290.1:0-315 GCF_000475195.1 Diaphorina citri
TCCGTAGGTAGATTGACAAAAGAAGCCAAAGAGCGCATCTTCCTACTTTCAATTCACAACTCTTATGTGCATAAATAAAAATGTACAAATATATAGGAGGCAAAATCAAAAAGAGTTCACAAAAGATATTATAGACTCGAAAATAGTGATGTTATGAATACATTAGAGCTACTGTGCCGGTCTTCCTTTGGTTAGCATGTGACGGACGGGGCTTTCTTCAAATTCATTTCGTACCGTTACAACAAGTTTCATTTTTCTGACGCTTCTACTAAAGAAATTGTTCAGGACAGGTGTTCTCACAGTTGTGTTGAGACC
>NW_007473291.1:0-315 GCF_000475195.1 Diaphorina citri
AAATAAAAACCAATCAGATGTGAAGATACATTTGCAAGATACTTCGTATCATACGACTATCATTCGCAATGGACTACCCAGTCCTATCCGACAGAGAATTATGTGAAGAAGGTACCAGGGCTGCCTTACAACTTTGGACTTCACATTTCCCCAAAATTGAACGTCTTGCTAAATATTCAGCGTGTATTTAGCATTTTTTCCCTGTAATAATTATGTAAAACCTTGAAACTCCGTTTTGTGTTAATACATCCTTGACGTTCGCGCACCTCTCGGTACGCTTGATTGATTTATATTTTGTGAAATGTAAAGTGCGAC
>NW_007473292.1:0-315 GCF_000475195.1 Diaphorina citri
TTTTAAATCATAATGTCCGGAATAACTGTGCCTAGATCTTCCAAACTCAGGGAAAATCCGGCAAAATTTCAACCATTATGCATATTATGGACGTTTAACCTTTATGTATAAGTAATGCCGTTACCCGTTATTTGTAGATTCGTATAAGCTTAACCCATCCTTTAGGGCTATCTAGCCCCTATACCTAAGCCTCAGATTGGGCTTTTTGTGTACCCGTTATAATATGAACTCTACATGTTATGGGCGTTACCGTGACGGTTATACATGAGATTATGAATGTACGGGTTACCGGGGAAGGCAGGAATCGTGGCCGGG
>NW_007473293.1:0-315 GCF_000475195.1 Diaphorina citri
CTCGGCTGGGATTGAACCCACGCCCTCCTGTTTACCAGGCGAGCGCCTTGACCACTACACCACCGAGGCAGGTGATCTATGATCTCTTCTCGCCTCATGCCTAAACCAGCTTAGCCTGCCATCTTGTATTTTTTCCCCCTTATAATACCAAATTAATCCAGTTTTACGGTATAGTCAGTGGGTATAGTGCCACTAGAGTCAAACAGAAATGATTTAATTGAAGCTGATCAAAATGGAGATGGATTAAAAAAAGAAGATAATATGACGTCATTACTTACACAATCCCATGCCTATCTAATTTCAGGCGCGGGATCG
>NW_007473294.1:0-315 GCF_000475195.1 Diaphorina citri
AGCTCTCTGCTTTACGTCAAATAATTTACCTCTCTCTGCTTTTCTTAATCTGTAGTTAGCAAAACTTGGATCTCAGATATCACTTTTTTCAACCACCTTTTTGCTAAGCCTGTATATGTAATAAGTATGTTCATGTACTAGGTTTTTATATCTCACCTTTTATGAGTTGTATAACATGAAGCTGATTGCACCTTCTGACCTCATACTTACCTAATAGCAATGAGCTTTCTTTGGCCAACAGATGACCCAGAGGACAAAACAATGTTGCTTAACTTATTTAAAAAAACTCGTAAATAATTAAATAAATAAAAAAAA
>NW_007473295.1:0-315 GCF_000475195.1 Diaphorina citri
GGCAGTAAAAAAGAAATGCACAGAAATGCATGCACACAAACACATAACAGTGTCGCCTGCAAGGGAGCTTTGGGATAGAGACGTCATGGCGTACGGGAGCGTATGTTGTGACGTCTGAGGTTGATTTTAACAAGTGTGTTTAAATTCATAACACAAGAGAAAATCTTTCCCGAGTTGCTGGGATATTTGGAACCTCTTTTGGACTGAACATCTAATTGTTATTTATTCTTCAGCTCGTTCTTTTATTTCCTATTTTCTGAGACGTGTTTATATTTTTCAAATGTACGTTCCCCAACTAAGATCCAGGGTAAAGAG
>NW_007473296.1:0-315 GCF_000475195.1 Diaphorina citri
ATCATTTCCGATCTTAAACGACTGAGCACGAACAAGTTCAAGCAGACTTCGGATCACGTGTGGAAGATCTTCGTTACCGACGCTTTTGAAGCCGAAAGAGGTATAGCTAGCGTTTATTACTTTCCTTGTCCTATAATAAGGAAAGTAATGTATTCGACAGAATTTCTATTTGATTATTCTTTCATGCTTTGGCCCCATTCACCTTTGGGGGACCCAGCTCATAAATGACCTTTTGTTAGGAGAAAGGTTGGGTACAGCTCATAAATGACCTTTTGTTAGGAGAAAGGTACCCAATTCATCTATGAAAAGGCATTT
>NW_007473297.1:0-315 GCF_000475195.1 Diaphorina citri
TCAAACGACAAATAATAATCATTAAGAGGTACCTTGTACCTATTACCTAATTTTATTATTATTATTTTAATAGCTATTTTTTGTGTAAAAAAAGCAAATCAAATATTTGCTTTTTTTACATGTATGTATAATTGTATACGTAGTTGGTAATATTACCTTTTTACCTAGTAAGTCTGGTGTATTGCCATGGATTGGCAGATCCTGACTTTCACGTATTTTTGTGAACTCGCGTACTAGAATCCAGACATCCCCCGATGACTACAGCTGCATCATTGCATGAAGAAGATTTCAACCTGACTGATACCTGGAAAAGTA
>NW_007473298.1:0-315 GCF_000475195.1 Diaphorina citri
GCAGAGAGAGGGGAAGTGAGAGAATGATAGGAGAGAGAGAGAGAGAGAGAAACAGAAGAGGAAGAGAGGGGAGAAAAAGAGAAGAAAAAAGATGATGAGAGAGAGGAGAGAAGAGTGAGAAAGCCGAGAATAGAAGCGAGAAGAAGGAAGAGAGATAAAGAATAAGAGGGGAGGAAGGAGAAAGAGAGGGGGGAAAGTCCGGTGTGGCGAAATATAGAAAAATCAGAGAGGAAGGGGAAGAAAAAAATTAAGTGGAGATTAAACAAAGAGAGAGAGAGAGCATCAGGAAGGAGAGAGGGAGGAAGAGGACAGGAT
>NW_007473299.1:0-315 GCF_000475195.1 Diaphorina citri
GTCGGAGAAATCAAACTTGTGTACAATGATTGAGTTGACGTGATTGTTACTGAGCAGGTAGTCTGAAAAATTAACAAGGAAAGTGGAGATTGTGAGCTTGCTGAATATGGCATTTCTTATTTTATTTTAATTTTCTATTTAAGAACTATCACGAAATATTGGCCCGAAGGAAAATGACCTGAGAGGCATTTCTTTTTCAAATAAGATTTTATTCAGACTGCAGGGGTAAAGGGACTCCCCAGTCACTTACTAAAAATATAGGTAAATAAGGTACCTGTGAAGGTACTATTCTATAATTATTTTATTTTTTTCATC
>NW_007473300.1:0-315 GCF_000475195.1 Diaphorina citri
CAGAACAGGAAGAAACATATTCTGAAGGAAGTTCTGTATAGGAAGTCGCACTTCGACGAATGATTGTTTACCTAAATTATTTTCGTTTAAAAAGGATGAGTAATTTTAGTAAATCCTACTCTTCAATCATTCCGCATGACGAGCATTCAGGACCAAAAAAAAACTCATTCCTCTTGAAATTTCTGCAGTCTCCTCTTGTGCACCAGATTCGGAGGATAGTACTTTGAATTGTCACTTCCCAGGGAAATTTCGACCATTTGAAACAATGTTCAATTTTGAATAAATTAATGTTAAACAGATTATAATCATTACGGC
>NW_007473301.1:0-315 GCF_000475195.1 Diaphorina citri
TTTTTTTCTTTTCTTCTCTCCATGAAAATTATTTTCCAATTTGTCATTTCCTCCGCCATTGAGTTTTCCGATTCGAAAAAAAACTTTACAAAAATCCATGCAGTGTCCTCTCCATTTTCACCTCCACTTGTTCACCTCCTCTTCTCTTCTCGTCCATTGGTAAAATCACAAAATGTTCTCATCTTTTGCTCTTTCCCTTTATTATTAGATAGGTATGTAATATTATTTTTTCTTCAATTTTCCATTTTTACTTTCCTTATCCTATAGGAAGGAAAGTAATGTAATCGGGTCAAAATTTCGATGGTCAGTTTTTAG
>NW_007473302.1:0-315 GCF_000475195.1 Diaphorina citri
GAACAGATAAGGTTGGTTCCCCGAGCGGCTGGGTTTCACCTATCCTGTCTTCCTCTCTTCGATTTCGGGACGATAAGACTTTCGTTGTTACAGCTCCCTCAATGATTCCTCTTTTTTGTGGTAGGTACACCCTATTGGTATCCAAGTAAGTGTACCTACCTACCTACCTACCTACCTACCAACCTACCTAGCTACCTACAAACTTTTTGAAGAGTTTTCTAGTGCTGAATTATTCATAGTTCTGCTATGCATTTTCCGAGGTAGGTAGGTAGGTAGTAGGTAGAGATACCTTAATACATATAGGTATTAGGTACG
>NW_007473303.1:0-315 GCF_000475195.1 Diaphorina citri
CTTCATCCGTGCGTACTCCTGAAGTGGCCTTTTGCCCCCTGTCTGCCCTACACAATCTGTCCCGCTCCGTTCTCCTTTTTTACCCCTAACCGCCCGTCCGTCCGTTTTTCCTGCTTTCTCTCCAATTTTCTACCCTTCTTTCAGCGCTTCCCGTCCATCCTCCCCCGTCCGTCTTCTTTTTGTTCCCCTCTTCTTCCCTTATCCTACCCCTCCCGTCTTCTATTTGTTCCCCTCTCACCCCTCTCATCCTACCTACCCTTTGTTAATTTTCCAAAACTTTTCATCTTATTACTCGAAAGTTTCGCCCTAATTTCA
>NW_007473304.1:0-315 GCF_000475195.1 Diaphorina citri
CATGCACTAGTGTCGAGGCATTTGATATGATTGAATTATTTAAATTAGGTAAAAGAGTGATTTGCTAGTTTTCTGACCAGTAACATTTTAGGTAGTCATATGGCACTTGTACTGCAGTCTTGATTTTTTGTTTTCAAAAAAGATATAGGTAAAATTCGGATTTTCAATTTGTTTTCTATATTGAAGGCATTTTCTCACCCAAATAGGACTCGAATGCTACTTTCTGCCATTTTGTTTAACTTGAATTTTTATCCCTCTTTACTATTTCATTTGTCTGAGTAGCACTCTCTCTTTTGAATTATTTCAATATGCCCT
>NW_007473305.1:0-315 GCF_000475195.1 Diaphorina citri
ATGATAAATTGCACTTGGCAATTTTATTGATTGTTATTTGCATCTTCCTATCAATTTCTTGGCTTGTGATCGATGAGTGGTACGGGCTGACAGTGTCGTTGTTTTGTCTGGTAACTGGTTTTGTCTGAATTTTTTTCTGTTCAATAAAAGTGAGATTTTGATGACTTTCTAAGCTGTGCAGTGATCTATTTCGTTGGTTTGGTGCATTATGAATAGAGATCTGATCAAGTATTGAACTTTGTTTCAGTGATTCTGTACTCAAATTATCTTCAACGAGAGCTTTCATAGTGTTGCTTTCTATTTCTTCCAGTGGGT
>NW_007473306.1:0-315 GCF_000475195.1 Diaphorina citri
TGATGATGATGACTATGGAATAGTTTGACGTGGAATATTGTTTTTTCCGCCATGATTCCCGAGCGGTTAGTCCTATGAAGGATATGTTCCCAGTTCATGTTGAACCTGAAGGGGTCTGTGAAGGCCCACAGCTCCCTTTTACCGTAGCTTTTTCCTTTTGCTCAAACTCGTCATGAAAAGTATTACAATAACTGATTACGAAGAAACTATAACAGAACAGAAAAACAATATCAATAATGAAAATGAAAATATTACAATCTATTGTTCGAAAAGTCTTTGACCATACACTGTGGGTAATATTGCACGAAAAGAGAA
>NW_007473307.1:0-315 GCF_000475195.1 Diaphorina citri
TGTAAAGAGGAAGGAATGGGTAAGACGGGTATGTCCAATTCTTAACCTTGTCAGAACTACTTCCTGGTATCTATTAGGACGGTTACTGGAATCCCATCGGCCAATCTCGGGTTTGATGGATTTTAATTTGTTATTTGGGTTTACATTGTTCCACTCGTTTTGCCAGGTAGATAGACACATTTTCTTGATGAAGGGTGACATGTCATCAGGTGTGATGACATTAAGGTCAGAGTTGTAATTCTCAGATTGAGCCGCCCTGTCAACTACTTCATTTCCTGTTATACCGCAATGCGATGGACACCAAAGGAAGCGTAG
>NW_007473308.1:0-315 GCF_000475195.1 Diaphorina citri
GAGAACCATAGAGTTAGAAGAGAACCATATCCTAGCCAGTCTCGATGTAGTAAACTTATTCGGAAGTGTACAATGGAAAGTGGTTATTAAGATCATTCAGGATATACTAGAAAAAGAACCTCATAAAGTATCGATCCATCCAAGTACACTCCTAGAACTACTAACTCTAGTCCTATCAAATAATTACTTCCAGTTTGAGGACAAGTTTTACAAACAAAAAGGTGGTTTACCTATGGGCAGCCCACTCAGCCCGGTGTTAGCGGAAATCCTCATGCAACATTTTGAGAATCGATTTATTTTGAACCATTCGGAGGA
>NW_007473309.1:0-315 GCF_000475195.1 Diaphorina citri
TTCAACAATCATTTGATCGGACCGATACCGGACCGTGACTGGACCTTGACTGGCACTATAGTGTGAATCAGGCTTAATCTACAGAGATACTGATTAAACAATGCGATACTAAACAACGTGGCGGTTTTGGAAATACCAGAAAACGTCACGCTTATCTCTCATTCACCTAACACCTCACCAAACGATGGAACTAAACAATAAATAATTGGATAATTTACTATGTCATCGGACCTACAGCAAACATACCAAATAGATGACCTACTAACAATTGAAGTAGATATCACACCTGTTGCATCAGTTAGACGGTCCTTGAGT
>NW_007473310.1:0-315 GCF_000475195.1 Diaphorina citri
CTTGGTCACTTCAGTCACTTTGATTTTGTTCCTTATCACTTCATTCCTTATTCTATTCATTCTTGTCACTCCCAGACTCCACCTCAGCATACTCATCTCAGCCACTTCCAACCTTTTCTCGTGCACTTTCAACGCCCATGTCTCCGCTCCATATGTCATTGCTGGTCTCACCACTGTTTTGTATATTTTTTCTTTCATTCTGACATTCATTCTTCGGTCACACAATACACCTGACATTTTCTTCCAATTCATCCATGCTGTATTTATTCTATGGGTTATTTCGCATTCCAACTCTCCTTTGTTATTGATGGTGGA
>NW_007473311.1:0-315 GCF_000475195.1 Diaphorina citri
CCCGCTAGCCGGATAAAAGAGGGTTTACCTCTCGTAAAATGAATAAAACATCCCAGAACTTGGAATATTCTAGGGTCATTCTCATAACGACAAATCCTTATCTGGGAGTAAAAAGAATAACTTCCTGTCCTAGATATTTTTTATCAGGAGCGCAGGTGTTTAAATTATAATAGCTAGCAACTAAGTAGGTACTGATAACTTAATAAGTTATCTATAATCGTCAAGAAAGTGTGGTAAGTATTTGGAAAGATACAAGGTACCTCAAAAGTTACGTCATACAATGAAAACATCCGAGTTTAAATTTGGTGTAAATTA
>NW_007473312.1:0-315 GCF_000475195.1 Diaphorina citri
GGCAGAATGTTGTCACAAATGTTTCCCCGATTAATGAACTACGCTAAATTTTATGACTTGACTTGGACTCGAACAACTGACCTCCCTGATTTGCTTGAACGTTTTGACCTACATGACCAATGCATTTTTAAATAATAAGACCATTTACGACAGGATAGGAACGACATGAATGTACCAAACATCCAACTTTCCTACTAAGCTCCAGACTTAAATTATGACAGATAATGTGTTACCTATATCAATCCTAAAACTGTGTCCACACAGTCGACGCCGTCGATCGACGAGGTGAATGTTGTCGAGGCAGTGTACGGTTTC
>NW_007473313.1:0-315 GCF_000475195.1 Diaphorina citri
CCCTAACTCATGGATTAACAAACATTTACAGAAATGTAAATTGGAAGTTGGAAGTTTAATGCAAAATGAAGGCCGCTGGTTCTTTTAGACTACTACAAAAAGCGAAAAACTTCTACGAATCTACAAACTGAACACTTTCCCAGCCTAAACGTTAAAAAACACTTCTATACCCCAGAAATGAAGTCAAGATCCCTGTTTCTCTAAGCGCCGCATTCTGTTTCACAGAGAGGCTACGGCGGAAGGACGATATGATCAAGCAAGCACTGGCAGAGAAGCAGCAACTAGTGGCGGACATCCTGCAAGTTCCTAGAGAGG
>NW_007473314.1:0-315 GCF_000475195.1 Diaphorina citri
CATAACATATAATTACTGCAAGTATTTCACCCCTTGTAAAGCATTCGTTTTATAGCACTGCCTTCTGCATAGAAAATCCCCCTCGAAAAGGAATAAAAAGTGCATCGTCGTCAGTTCGTGAAAAAAAGAAACTAGTGTCGCGCTCTGTCGGGATTTGGGGACACTTTTTAGATTAGTCAGGGACAGAATATGTGTCCTGGTCGTGACAAAGGCCTGCGAAGTGTCCGGTATGGATTTTATACAGGGTGGCCGAAGTAGGTTTGTATAGATGAACGTGTGTAAGATTTTTATGGTGTGTCTTTTTTGCCTTAAAAA
>NW_007473315.1:0-315 GCF_000475195.1 Diaphorina citri
TTATAGGGAACTGTAACGGCTAAGGTATATCGTCCCGAAATCGAAGAGAGAAGGAAGACAGGATAGGAGAAAGCCAGCCGTTCTGAGAACGAACATTATAAGTTCAGGATAAAATCCACCCCTGGCGGAAAACCACTGTTACTGCTAACACTGAATAATTACCCTTATAACTTACGACTAGTTACGACAACACCCTTATAGACTACAGGTGACTCCGCTATTCTCAACATCTTAACAATAGGTCTTTTTTTTATCTTTGATCTAAATATTGTGAATAAGTTATTAGTCGGTACATTTACCGTTCTCGAGATATTT
>NW_007473316.1:0-315 GCF_000475195.1 Diaphorina citri
TGTAGAGAACTTAGTCCAGTCAACACTCATTTCTGCTGAGAAACTTCTACTTAGTCCAGTCAATTGGGTGTATCGTTCGGTGACCGCAGATTACCGAAAAAGGTGAAGGATACCCTAGTCAAAATAGTTGGCCCTCGCCTTGAATCGAACCCTTACAATGAATGCTTCTGGTCATTCGTTTCTGATCTCAATCGTGATGGTGTTGTTCATAGGTGAGTGTTGTTTTTGTAACCTACGTAGTTTGTAAGTTGAACACTATTCACAGAACATTTCGCAAGGGACTTGTATGCCGCTGAAGCCCTGGGTTCAATTCCC
>NW_007473317.1:0-315 GCF_000475195.1 Diaphorina citri
TTTAAACTTTTCTACTGTGTTAAGTTCTTCTCCATCCAGGTGTATCTTCTGACCTTCTATTCCATAATTCAATTGCACTGTTTTCGTTCTGTTTATTTTTAATCCTCTGTCTTCTAAGGCTTTTCTCCATCTCTCAAGGTCTATTTCTAATTCTCGTTCACTCTTTCCACACAGCACTACATCATCAGCAAACATCATACACCAGGGGGCTTCTTTTCTGACGTTTTCGGTTAATACATCCATGATTAGATCAAACAGGTATGGGCTTAGAGCTGACCCCTGGTGTAGTCCAACTTGCACTGGGATTTCATCCGT
>NW_007473318.1:0-315 GCF_000475195.1 Diaphorina citri
CCGTACTTACCTGAAAGTCAAGCAGAGAAGTGCGAGATATGTAAGTGCGTCTGTTAATCTTTCCCCTGATTGAAAAATAATAATAGGAAGAGAAATACAAAAAAGTTTTCAAATAATAAGTCTTGTTGAGTAATAATCTGTAAATATTATATTATTTTTCTTTTGTTAATTTTCACATAGAACAATAACACAAACAAATAAACACACTTCAGTCCTTAATATTCTCCTAACCCTACGAAATTTGGATAAGGTTTTATTTATCAACATCATATGTGGAAGTTGACCTGCCCATCGGGGCAGTTCTTATTGTATACA
>NW_007473319.1:0-315 GCF_000475195.1 Diaphorina citri
TCCTATCCTGTCTTCCTTCTCTCTTCGATTTCGGGACGATAAGACAATAGCAGTTACAGTTCCCTCTGTCAAACCTCTAAAAAAAAAAGTGAACCATTGGGAACAGGTATATTCAACTGGCTGATTCAAGTTAGACACTACTGATTTGGATCATCTTTAGGATATGATAGGTGTGTAGTACAATGAGCACTTAACCTCAAGGAGGTCAATCTACTATACTGCACCCCCCTGACTATTTCCGCTCAAGATCCTGTCATCCTAACTATGTTTTTCTTTTTTTTTTTTTTTTTTAAGAGGTTTGACAGAGGGAACTGT
>NW_007473320.1:0-315 GCF_000475195.1 Diaphorina citri
TAAGGTCAACCGCACTTGAAAAAGTTTCAGAGGTCAGAATACTTCGGATCATCTGAAATAGGCAGTTAGATTCACAAGCGGAAAGACACAAAAAGAGGGAAAATGGTTACCAGGGATAGAGGGATAAAACGGTAAATTGAAATTGTATCATATCCCTTGACGAAATTCCCTCGGAGCACATTAGAGATAACGCAAAGTCTGGAGTGAAGAATGAGGATTGCCAGAACTTTTCTCTCCTGAGGGACATTTCACTGATAACCCTAGAACCAGAGAGACGAATAGGGAGAAGTTATCTGGCACGCACGTCTGGATATA
>NW_007473321.1:0-315 GCF_000475195.1 Diaphorina citri
GTCCCGGACACTTCAGAAGGAAGGAAAAGTTGAGACGAGGAGGTGAAAGAGAAGAAGACGTGGCAGAGGATGAAGAGAAAGAACAAGTATGAGGAGGTACGAGAGTGGAGGAATGGGAGGATGGAAGAAGAGAAAAGAGAGCCAAAAGGGGGGCAGGATAAGAGAAGGGAATAAGCAAGGTATGGAAATGAAGTAGTGGAGAAAGGACAGGTAAGGGAATAGAGGGATGGGAGGAACGGAGATGAAACAAAAGAGGAAAAGGAGTGGAAAACGGAGTAGGATAAGGCTTCTAAACAATAAAAAATCCAAGATGGC
>NW_007473322.1:0-315 GCF_000475195.1 Diaphorina citri
CGTTCGCTTTCTGCCATGTCTTTTTCTTTCACCTTCTTTTAACCTTTTCCTTTTGCTGTCATTCACTCTTTTCTTTCCGTATTTTGTCATTCTTTCGGATATTATCTAACTCACAATACAAGACTCAAGAGCAAAGAACATTTCACTGATCCTTATAGGCAATTTAGCAAAAAAAAAAGCTCAATTTATAGTTATAGAGAACGAAGGCAAATACCAAAACTGGCGCATATCCCACTCCAGCAGCCTTCGAAATCTTGCGGGCCCCCTGAAGAAGTGTATACGCTATTGAATGCTGTAGAAGTACTTAAGCTATAG
>NW_007473323.1:0-315 GCF_000475195.1 Diaphorina citri
TGTTGTATTTCTCTGCCGAACGTATTGTTTGATGATCACACAACAGTTCTTGATAATTTCCGTGTATGCAGACTCCAGTCTATGACAGTTCTAGTGTTGATGTTTATAGTCGTCATAGTGTTTTAGCTCTTTAGGTATCTTGGAATCTGTTTCAGAAGTACAGGGGGTTGGGACAATTTTGTAGGTAACATTTTTCATTTCTATTTTGTCATTTTATTGGAAATTAGCATTTAATTTAAATAATATCTAACCAAGATGGCGAGTTTTGTTCTTATGTCCAACTACGTTTGAGACGTTTAGGACCTTCAATATCGA
>NW_007473324.1:0-315 GCF_000475195.1 Diaphorina citri
ATAACCTAACTTTAGCGGACACACCGCGATCTGGTTATTAGTTATTAGGATGTTTGTTAGCGTTCGGTGACGGATGACACCCGAAGACAAAGAAGTAGATATTTTTCCAAGTTTTGTACAAGAAACCTAAATTTAGGCGACTAGCGACCGTGTCGGCCTGGTATATAGGTTGATTACCAACATTCGTTTGAGATATGCATGGTACTAGAGAATTACTAGAAGAGGACGTTGTATTAGATATGTATTAGATAGGCAATAGGTACACATATTATAGGTATTTCTTCCCCGTTTATTTTCCGTTTTTGATAGTTAGGT
>NW_007473325.1:0-315 GCF_000475195.1 Diaphorina citri
AGGCACTTTTTATGAGTATGAATTGGAGGTGTTTTTACTTTCTTTCGCCTTATCCAGGAACAAAATCCCAACGCCAAAACCCAACAGGACCTAAATAAAGCAAAGTTCTGTAAGAGGGAGGGTGTGGGTTCAAATCCCCATCAAGGCATGGATTTTTATCCACAAGGTTTGCTGGCTTATTGTTTCAAGAGGAAGTCCTGAGAAGAGTGAACATTTTGAGCTTTTTCAAAACTAAAATCTTGAATAGCGGCCGAACTGTACATTTCTCGAGGTTGGTCCCAAGGAGATTTTTGATCTTCATTTTATAAAGAACCT
>NW_007473326.1:0-315 GCF_000475195.1 Diaphorina citri
AGATGGAGGGGTAAACATGTCAGATTTTTGATTCTCAAAAACTACAAAGTTCTTTCTTTCTCTCAAGTAGTGGTATATGAGTTTTGTGAGGGAAGATGAGAATCCAGCTTGTATTAGTTTATCTCTAATTGCCACATGATGCAAGGTATCAAAACACTTCATAGCGTCGCAGTATAGTACGTCAACTTGTTTCTTTTTTGCCATGGCGTCGGCTGTAAAATCGCAGAATTCAGCCATATTTGACATTGTTGACTTTTTCCTGACGAAGCCATGTTGATTGGGCGAAATTGACGAGAACACAAACTGTGCTATTTT
>NW_007473327.1:0-315 GCF_000475195.1 Diaphorina citri
CCAGAACTCCAACATCTAGAAAGCTGAAATTTGGTAGGATTTTTCTTAACATTTTCTAGATATGCAAAGAGAGAATTTTGCCAAAATCTAAACTGACCTTTATTATCAATTTTTCGTGGCGAACCGCGGGCAACCTGCTCGTTCAGTATAAATATAGGTAGTCTAAGATTCAAAAGCTTCGTTCCCAGAACTAGTTTTTACAGTTTCCTCTATCAAACCTCTTTTAAAAAAGTCTCGGTTTGAAGTTAGGGGTCTCAGTTGAATCTTTGTAGATTTGTAGAAGCTTAACCCATCCTTTAGGGCAGTCGAGCTCCT
>NW_007473328.1:0-315 GCF_000475195.1 Diaphorina citri
ATCTGGCGGGCATGTGGCCCCGCGGCCGCTAGTTGGAAATCGCTGACCTAGGCCTAGAGTGGAAGAACCAAAGGTCCCATGGTGCTAAGCTTCACATAGGTATCTAGAATCTACCAAATACCTACGTGCATAAATGATGCAAGCTTCTTCTTACGTACGTAAGATATTAGGTAAGTAGATATTTACTCGGTAGGTAGGGTGTCTAGTCGTACCTTGGCCCCCGTTGTACCTTGGTCTCCTGGACTTTTCTGGTAACTGGCGCCACCTATCGGGTCCGAAAAATATGTATCTGATGCGTAATTTCACAACGAGCTC
>NW_007473329.1:0-315 GCF_000475195.1 Diaphorina citri
CAAGCATACTGTGCAACAAACAAGAAGACAAAATAAACAAAACAAAGGTCTTAATCAAATTAAAAGTGAGCTTGCCGAGTTTATTATTTTTAAATTAAGGAGCAAATAAATAAACTTAAAAAAGGGGGAGAGAAAAGGAAACGCAACTAGCGGGAAGATTTAAAGACTGAGAATAAGGAGGGGTTTATTAACTAGGTTAGCAATTAATTAAGAGAAATAAACGAAAAATAGTTAGCACTGTAAGACCCACGAACACAGTCACTATTTAACCGACTGCTTAAACTTTAAAATCGGAAGTTAATCCGTCTTAAACCA
>NW_007473330.1:0-315 GCF_000475195.1 Diaphorina citri
GCGAACACGCGAGGCCCCCGGGGGGTGGAGGGGGGCGAAGCCCCCCTCCCGAGCACGAAGTGCGAGTACATAGAATATACTCGTATGTGTACACAGGGCTGTCGTTTGTTTTCAGAATTTGGCTGTTTAAGTATAAACTAGGTGTGTATGTGCCTACCTATTGGTACCTAATAATCATACTGAGTGTCTAGTCACTGAAGACAAAAGAAACAGAACAAGAAGGATTAGCAGAAAAAGGATTACAGAATTACCGAAATAGACTCCAAGATTCCCTCTTTCTTGAGAATTGACACAGTTACCTGACATTATCATTAC
>NW_007473331.1:0-315 GCF_000475195.1 Diaphorina citri
CAGCAAATGAATCCTTAGCTGCGTCCTTGTCCGAAATATTCTTGTACGATTCTGGATACAATTGGTTTCGTTTTCCTGCGAAGAATATGATACTGATTGTACAATTCGATTGAGGTAGATTTCCTAATGGGTATTTATGAGATTGTGGTTTTTATTAAGAAATAGAGAGTTGGTTTTAGGTAAATTTCGTACAAGGGATTTAAAAGTAAAAGATTAATACATACTTGTCTCACGAATGCCTAGTGCCTTTGTGTTGTGTTTAAAAGTCCCATTCATAAGAGAGAGTTTTCAAGTCCAATATTGTAACACAGCCTA
>NW_007473332.1:0-315 GCF_000475195.1 Diaphorina citri
TCATTATAACAATAATTTATTTATTTATATTGTAGGCAACTTACACTTAAGATAACATGGAAAGCATTATGTTTTCAGCTTGAAAATCTTGTTTTTTTTTGTTTTTGTTTTTTTTTCCTCTTCCTTCTTCTCCTACTCTTTCTTCTTCTTCTTCTTCTTCTCCTCCTCCTACTCTTTCTTCTTCTCCTCCTCTTTCTCCTTCTTCTCTTTCTCCTCCTCCTCTTTCTCCTTCTTTTCCTCCTCTTTCTCCTTCCCCTCCTCCTCTTTCTCCTTCTTCTCCTCCTCTTTCTCCTTCTTCTCCTCCACTTTCTCCTT
>NW_007473333.1:0-315 GCF_000475195.1 Diaphorina citri
ACCTCACCCAATAGAGTGTCTAGAGGGAGCAGCACCGAACTCCTTACCAGCCTAGTAATCAAAGAAGGGTTTACATGGCTTTGAAAAGAATACGCAATAGTCCTCACGATGAAATGGTTGATAGCACATGTACCTATGTGATTCAGGACGAGCTAGAAATATCTGGCTGCAGACTATCGCATCCCCGACTTCAACTTAGTACCTAGTTTGAACAACATCAACAACAAGAATAATAACACCAACAATGACAACACCACCACTACTAACAATAACATTAACAACACCAAAAACAAGCTACCAACCTTAGAAATAAGC
>NW_007473334.1:0-315 GCF_000475195.1 Diaphorina citri
TATAAAACCGTCGAGAAAAAAACTTTGGGAATTTTTTCCTGAAAACATTACTTTTTGAACTCATCTTATTGGACTATTTGTGTATTAAATTTATCCTAGTTCTCTCTCTTTCTCCCTTTTTCTCTTTCATGTATTTATCTCTGTTAGCCCCACGGCTAAAAATCCACTCGGCGTAAATGTTGGGTGATGGATTTCAAATCTCTGTTTCCATTCCACATGATTTTCTCTACAAAGCCATCACATTTCGCCTTGTACGATGTTTGCTTTAATCATCCCTCTGATGCTTTCCCCCATTCATTTGTGCATTTTATTTAT
>NW_007473335.1:0-315 GCF_000475195.1 Diaphorina citri
CACAATCCTCTTCAATAATGGGTGTTTAATTCAACTTCTTCTGTCTCTTATTCAGTGGTTCATAGTCTGGGTCTGTATGATAGTATCATCATCTGACAATTTTTCTTCAGAATCACTGGGAATCTGAAGGTATTCATCTATTTTATCATCACTGAGTGACATGTTGAACAATAAAAAAATAGGTACTTTTCTGCACGGTGGTCCCTCTAGGGACCACTTTTTTAAATTTGCACTTATACTAAATCAATAAAGTAAAATGAAAACTTTATACACGGAATTGAAAGTTTATAAGTCTTATCTTTAATTTAGCTCATT
>NW_007473336.1:0-315 GCF_000475195.1 Diaphorina citri
ATGGAAACTCTCAGTAGACCCATATTTTTAAATATTTAAAATTTCATTAGTTCCCTACAACAGGTATGTACATGGGATAGATAGCTTGTTGTTTTGTGTGTTTTCGGATTGTTTTTCGCAAATGAAAAGTTGTTTTGATATTGTTGAAATCTGGCTTTTTTTCTGAGGGGGTGGCTTGACGTCACTGAAGGTAAATTAGATTCTGGTGTGGAGTACCTACAAGCTAAAATGAATATACGATTCAACTGATTCCTCCCATAAAGGACTCAATAGAGGGACGAGCGGCCTAAATCAAATGTATGTGGTTCCGTAAAC
>NW_007473337.1:0-315 GCF_000475195.1 Diaphorina citri
GTTTTGCTGGACCAAGGCCTGGTGACCGATGGGTGAATGAATCATCTGGCCCTGGTCACCATACTGTTCATATGAGAGGTCGGAGAGATAGTGTTGACTTCTTCAGACCAGTTGTTCCCGTTCGTGTTAACATTCATTATATAAACCGTTGTCCCTCTGGAGAAGCTGATGTAGACTTTGCTACTCATGAAGATGCCATGCAAGCTATGTCCAAGGATAGAACCAACATACGACACCGTTATATTGAACTTTTCCTCAACTCCTCCAGTCCTAGAGGAGGTTGTTAGTAGATCTGACAACAATGTATTTCCTCTT
>NW_007473338.1:0-315 GCF_000475195.1 Diaphorina citri
TAAGTCCGGACTAAGGACATTAGAATACGTTCCAAGCAACTTTGGCTTGGTATTATTAACAACATTATTATCAGGCTGTTCGGACATATGAACATCTTCCATATGGTTGCTAATCTGAGAAACATTTGAACTAATATTTTTGGTATTAACACTTTGATTACCCGGTAGAGATCTGAAAGTGCTATTCTGAGAACCTTGGCTAGATACTCCAGCAAAGGATACAACATTACCAACTTGCTTATCAGTCTTATTGTTCATAGCATGTCTATAAAACATATTGGATATCTCCTTATCAGAATGGAACTGCTGGGGCTT
>NW_007473339.1:0-315 GCF_000475195.1 Diaphorina citri
CATAGTAAAGGCTATACAATCTATTGGAAATGGGGGGCAGGTGCCAGAATGATGGTTAAAGACGAGGATAGAAGCGCCGTTGTTGTGGAGGGAAACCCCTTTCCGTGTACCTAGTTTTGTACGTTGACTGTCCTTTTACAAAGACATGTTTTGATTGATTTACACCTGTCTCCCACAGTTCAAATTTCCGCCACTCCAACACAGGACTCTATATTCCTTCGAACATTTTGTTCTGGGAACCAGGTCAGCCAAGCTTCATAAAGAAAGAATCTGACATGGAGTCTGGTATTCCACAGGGGTCAGGGACGAAAAACA
>NW_007473340.1:0-315 GCF_000475195.1 Diaphorina citri
TAGTTGCTGTTTCCACCACGGGAGTTGTAGTTGTCGCCTCTGTAGTTGTCACGGTCACCGTTCTGAGACTCGTACTCACGTCTGCCTCCCCGATAATCGTCACGTCTCTCTGCAAAATGGGAGGAAATGAAATAGAAATGAGGAAATCATAATTAATATTATTGACAAATAAAAAAAATGACCAACTGACTATTTTGAAACCTACTTTTAGAAAAATGCCACTTAGGGGCTAGGTATTTCAACTTTCAACTACCTCTACATAGGAAAACAAATCACATCAGGCTGTATACCACCTTTCCTTTGACTGGAATTTCA
>NW_007473341.1:0-315 GCF_000475195.1 Diaphorina citri
ATCCTGCGTGATGTGGATGAAGATTTCGATGATAACTTGCTACTTGAATCCATTGATGCAAGACAGTTCCGTGTCAAGTCCGTGCAGAGACTTAATAGAAAAGTCGTCAGTCCTACTCGAGAGGTATCCTATGTGAAAAGCCGAAGTGTCAAGGTGATATTCGATGGTCAGGATATTCCGTCCCATGTGTTCTTGTTCTATTGCAAGATTGAATGTGCCCCATTCATTCAAAGAGTAGTCCAGTGTTACCAGTGCGCCAAGTTCGGCCATACGAGCAAGTTCTGTCACAACCCCGTGCTATGTAATGTATGTTAC
>NW_007473342.1:0-315 GCF_000475195.1 Diaphorina citri
TTTGATATATAGGTCGACCAGGTTTGGATAAGTCCTTCTATGGGAACAGACAGACAGACACCGAAGCGAATACAATAGCCCGCCCACTATACCTTCTATTATTAATAAAGGATGGACGGGCTAATAAAGCAAAGAGAAGAAAGACAGGATAAGAGAAAATCAACCATTCCGAGAATGAACCTTTGTGGAGATGGGATCCCCTGAGTCCCAAAAAGTGGTTTTTCAGCCCATATAATGAATGATGTTCACACCAGATTTTTCTTTTTATTTTTAAACAATTACGTTTTTCTCTTGTTTTCCAGTCAAGTCAAGCGG
>NW_007473343.1:0-315 GCF_000475195.1 Diaphorina citri
AGTTGTTTAGTTATGTTTCCTGGGGGCCAGGGACCCTCTTCTAGTTCAATAATGATTGTTTTAATTTTAATACCTACATTAATATTATGTTACACTTGTACGTACATATCTGTGTTTTATTATTTTCTTAAATATCGAAGGAAATCTTTGGTATAAAAATTCTCATGAATATAAAAATCGCGTTCCCGAGTAATCCTACATGCCTCCCTCTCTTAACAAACGAAAAAGTTACAAAATATTCGAACAAGAGAGAAAAAGGATTTAAATTTTCTGCTGAAATGTAAAAAAAAAGAACTGACAAGAAAATACACAACG
>NW_007473344.1:0-315 GCF_000475195.1 Diaphorina citri
TTCTGTCTTCTTTTTAGTCCGTCCTTCCTTTATTATTACAATAGTAATAAAAAGGTATAAGGGACGGACTATTGTATTGGCTTCGGTGTCGTCTGTCTGTCACTCTGTCAGTCTGTCCCCACAGAAGGACTTATCCAAACCTGGTCGACCTATAAATCAAATTAAAGGTCTTTTTACCAGGAACACAAAAATGGTGGTGCAAATTTTGTCCAGAAAACCATAAATCCAAAAATTGGTTTTTTGGGGGATTTTTTTCACATTTTCTCACACAAATGAGCTCTGATCTCGAAATTTGTTGCGACGACCTATAAACTC
>NW_007473345.1:0-315 GCF_000475195.1 Diaphorina citri
TAGAACTGATGAGATTTCTCTTCGGCAAGTGAAATGCCTAATGAGCGGGAGGTAAAAAACAACCCAGTTTCATAATACGACATATCACGTAATCATTTGAACATTTCTTCGAGTTTTATTTCAATGAATTCTGGGCTATAATGATTTGGATAGGTTTTCTAGATTTCTGGTTTTAATGAGGCAGAGCTCTAGCTGGTATGGAAATCCTGCTCATGAATACATAACATGTGAACAGGGCGAGAGGGGAAGGAAAGAAAAGAGGAGGTAAAAAGGGTAAGAATGAGGTAAGGAAAGGAAGAAATATGGGGATGGTAT
>NW_007473346.1:0-315 GCF_000475195.1 Diaphorina citri
AGGAGAAAGCCAGCCGTTCCGAGAACGAACCTTATCTGTTTAGGATAAAGTGCGCCTCGGGCAGAAATTGATCCTGCGACCTTGTACCTACAAGAATGGCTAGCTACCTGCCAATCTAACAAGGCTGGGTAGAAAAGCCTTTAAACTCTTCGCATAATCAATAACCACACAATTAGCTGTTGTGACGTCAATATTTTGCGAAACGTGAAGTGTAATGTTGCTTTCCAGGAACGCAGGCTTAAGTCTTCCCTAGTAGATATTCAACTAGGCACCACTATTGCACGTTGAGAACTTGTCCCTGTGAGTGGACAAAAG
>NW_007473347.1:0-315 GCF_000475195.1 Diaphorina citri
ATTCAATTAATTTTGGTGAATAGCTTCTTACTAAACAGCAGGCCACACTCTGTAATCAGAAGAAACAGAAATCACAAAGTGTTAATTTAATTCCGTGTATGAAAACTCACAGGAAATGTTGTTAAAAAAAACCTATGAAAACAAAAAAAGTAAAATCGAAATGATCTTGATAAGTAAGTAATAACATCAGACATTTCGTCAATTGTCAGCTGCAAACTTAAATAAGATCTATTACCCATTTAAATCCCAGTTACCAAATTGATTACCATGAAGTATGCCAAATTTTCCCGACTTTGGGTTAAAACGTTCCTGATT
>NW_007473348.1:0-315 GCF_000475195.1 Diaphorina citri
CACGCGGCCCCAAAATAAACGAAGTAGTAAAATTGGCATATCAGAAGAGATATTATGTACCTACAAGTAGGTGGATAAGTGTTGAATACTCTATCAGCATAATAATGAAACCTAAGATTAAGTGCTTCTCTTCAGAAAGCAAAGAAGGTATCTACCTAATTGATATTCAATAGACATCTGAGCTCCAACTTGACGACAGCTTCAAGGTATTTAACATTTCCCGACTTTTGCTGAGACAATTAATCTTTTATACTGAACTATACCATGTCCCTCCCGTTATTTCGATTATAAAGTTTCTGGAAAATCCCCACTTTG
>NW_007473349.1:0-315 GCF_000475195.1 Diaphorina citri
ACATGTTAGCTTTTATTAATTAATATTATTTATTTAAGAAGTTTCCATTTATTTGTTATTCGATACAAATCTCTCAATAAAAAAAGTATTTATTAATGGTATACCCATCCGTAAAAGCTGGAGCTTGTACCACAGATAAGGACGTGCCGGAGTTTGGAGGGTGGCTCGTCTGCGGAAGATAGCGGGTTCGATTCCCGCCCGGGGCGAACTTTATCTTAACAGGTAAGGTTCGTTCTGGGAACGGCTGGCTTTCTTCTAGCCTGTGCTGCAGCTCTCTTCGATTTCGGGACGATAAGACCTCCGTTGTAACAGTTC
>NW_007473350.1:0-315 GCF_000475195.1 Diaphorina citri
CCAATGGTTTACAAAAACTGCTTTGCTGTGCTGCGTGACTGTGCTGCGTAGCTGCGTCTCAATGTGCGCCGGGCAAAAATATCTCCACTGACGTTGCAAATTACATCTAATAATGAAATTACTCTATTATTACTGTTGCCTTCTTTTCAACGCTCGTTGGCATTCTGATTATGACTGTTATTTGTAGCTTTGAGAGGCGCACGGTTAAAACTTTCCTGCTAACCAGACAGAAAATTGTAATTATTGTCATTAAAAATTATATTCTAGGAGATGCAGTTCTGTAATGCTAATCCAAACCGAAGCTTGGAATGCAGA
>NW_007473351.1:0-315 GCF_000475195.1 Diaphorina citri
TTTGGACCGAAATCTTAAGTCCTGAGAAACGCGGACTCTTTTCGAGCTTTTTCCAAAGTTTTCGGCCCAGAGAAACTTCAGATTTATATCCTATACAGATTTATATCCTATAAAGCAGTGTTTCTTAATTAGTTTGGCCCGCGGAACCCTTTTCAAAAGGTGAACATATTTGCGGAACCCTGAACTTTCAAGATTGCACCCCCACAGTTCCCTCTATCAAACCTCTAAAAAAAGCTATATAAGATGAAATACCTAGTCTAAGATGGTCGTTTTGAAAGTGCATTTTATCTAGTGTATGATTTTTCCAAAATATCT
>NW_007473352.1:0-315 GCF_000475195.1 Diaphorina citri
TTTGAAAATTTGGACCGATTGCAATACTTTCATTACTAGTATAGCTCCGCTATACTGTAGTAATAGAAAGTAATTATTATTAATATTCAAGTTTCCTCTTCAGTCACTGTTGAACAATATAAAACGAGCTTCACATAAGTTCAAGATATAAATCGTAAGATATACCTAACGGAAAAGAATGGGCGATATCGCAAAATAATGAATTTCACCAATTAGCTAAGCTAACTTGGACTTTTCGAGAACTTACCATAACTGTGTGTACATCACCTTTCCTAGATTTCTTTCACCGTTATTTTCATTCACAGATCTCTCTCC
>NW_007473353.1:0-315 GCF_000475195.1 Diaphorina citri
AAAAAAAAGTCATAATTTACGTCAAGATGAGTAAAATTTTCTCCATCAGGCATTCAGGAATAGTCACGCGACAATTTTATGAAGATGAACCCCCTTGCAGTGACAGAGAAGTGATTTATTAGCCACCTTTAGCGATATATGTGAAATGCTTTATGAGATAACAGCAGCTGATGAAGTTTGCCAGGAGAACATTGATAAACGCTTGTGAGTTTGTGACACATCCACCAAGGAAAATGAATAAAATCACACAGCGAAAAACGAGCTTATACCTATAGATGTATTTCTGGTCTTTTTCCGGGACTAATGAAGGTGGAA
>NW_007473354.1:0-315 GCF_000475195.1 Diaphorina citri
TATATTCGACAGATCATTTACTTTCATCAAAAGTTGTTGCAACTTCAAGAGCAAGTAAGTGGGTACATGATGACTATTCTGTTGTACATATTGTATGATGACTATTGTGTTGTACATATTGTATGATGACTATTCTGTTGTGCATATTGTATGATGACTATTGTGTTGTACATATTGTACTTATTTTTGATCAGCCAGCTGTGATAGCATGTCGGAATTGTCGGATATACCAGTTGCCTAATGCCTCATTTACATTCAGCTCACTTCTGTGGCAATGAGCAGGAAAGTGGGCAGGGAATTGGGCATGACGAGAAT
>NW_007473355.1:0-315 GCF_000475195.1 Diaphorina citri
AAAAAATCAAGAAAGCGAGAAAAAACTAATACAATTTGTTCACTTTAATTTACACTGCGTTCTGCGAGAAAACTCTAGATAGGTATATACGTATACGTTACTTATATTTATTATTTAGTTTACAGCTTCAATATTTTTATTGCATGTTTATTTATTTACGAGAGAAATATTCCAGAAAAATTACATTCCCGTTATTTTCATCCGGTATATTCCCTTGCAAATCCCAACTGTATATCTTAACTCAGCACCCGACTTTCCTCTCCTTTCCTCCTTTTTAATTATATGCAGGTTTCTTATCGTCTCTTTCTGTTTGTA
>NW_007473356.1:0-315 GCF_000475195.1 Diaphorina citri
TGAAAATAGACTTAGACAATCTCGCTCATGACTACTTTTAACCTTTTAAATCTGAGTTCATCTGATTCAATCACCAGTAATATTTTGACTGTGACTGGAGTGTGACCTGAAGAGATAGTGGAAATGAGGCAAATGGGGTATCCATGGCATACCTTCCCGATTTTCTCCTATCCTGTCTTCCTTTTCTCTTCGATTTCGAGACGTAACCTTAGCAGTTACAGTTCCCTCTGTAATTTGTAATTTATTGTTTATTATGCGGTTTTAAAACATTAGGCACAATTTACAAATGTAGTATGATACAAAGTGAACAAAAAA
>NW_007473357.1:0-315 GCF_000475195.1 Diaphorina citri
CTCTCTCTCTCTCTCTCTCTCTCTCTCTCTCTCTGGGGTTGATGTTGACACATTTATCAACTTTCACACTCGTAGCTATACCAATTTGTAAATTATTACGCATCCGGCTCTTAACAAATCGTTTTAGGTCTCCTAATTAGGTAGCTAGATAATATCTAATTATTACTCTAAAATTGTCAGCATTGTAAACGGCACCTTTAAGAACTTAGAGGACCTATCTTTCTAAATGTGCACAACCAACAATGATGGTAGTGTTGCTACAGCGGAGTGCTTTATTTAGACATATTTTGATATGGGTGTAGATACAGAAGCTAA
>NW_007473358.1:0-315 GCF_000475195.1 Diaphorina citri
AGACATACCTACTATTAGAAATATTGTGATTTATTTACCTATAGCTTGGTTGGCCTGTACAGACATGCAGACAAAATTGTTTATTCATATTCCAAAAATATCTGTCTAAACAATACTACTTCTTCCTCACTCTCCTCTATCCTCTCTTTCCTCCCTCTCCTCTCTCTCCACTCTCTCTCTCCTCCTCCTCCCCCTCCCTCTCTTTCTAGAGAAGAGAAAGAAGAAGAGTCAAATATCTTTATCAGAGTGGTTCAATGTTCCCGAGTTAAACATCAAATTTAACTTTAGTTCCACTTGAATGGAGGAAAATCAGAA
>NW_007473359.1:0-315 GCF_000475195.1 Diaphorina citri
TACAACATTGCCTGCCTATAATACACATGAAGAGGGCACGGAAAGGTAAGGTAGATTATATTTATTTACTTTATACTTTCTTTTTTACACCTTTTAGACATGTTTTCACAATGGACGATGCTGTAAGATCAGCATTTAAAATAAATTAACTATTCATTATCCAAGACTTTCGGGGGAGTCTTTCGAATGTGCTCTATCCAGATTCGAGTTTTTCCCTCCAACTAGAGTAAAAGTTGCTCAAGTTTCCCCTCCGATCTTGCAGTCTGCAATTCGGAAAAACCGAAATATAAACAACGAACGGGAAAAATCTGACGT
>NW_007473360.1:0-315 GCF_000475195.1 Diaphorina citri
TCACACTCACACATATGAAATATGATTCATTCCTTATCAATTCAACTTGTTGTCACTTCTACGTTATCACTTGTTATCAACATCTCACACTCGAGTCCACTCGATGGCGTTATACACAGAATAACGAAACCATTACTCGGAATTCTCGGGGACTGTAAACTTGTTAGTTGTTACATATCATATCGTCAATAACACCTGCCATCAGAATTAGGAACCATGTGTTTAGCAATGCAATGTGCTCTTTTCGATTAGGATGATTTTGGAGACAAATAAATGAACGTTTTCTCATTTCCAGTAACAGGAAAGCTCAAGTAA
>NW_007473361.1:0-315 GCF_000475195.1 Diaphorina citri
TATATAAATATTTATATTTACCGGTGTAGAAATAGTTAATTAGGTAGGTACCTACCGAACTACATCCACTGATTTCCAAGATCTCCAGCCTAGTTAACTTGGAGGGTAGCGCGTTTGCCTTGTAAGCGCTAGGTCGCGGGTTCGATTCCCGCCCGGGGTGGATTTTATCCTAAACAGATAAGGTTCGTTCCGAGGAACGGCTGGCTTTCTCCTTTTCTGTCTTCTTTCTCTCTTGGCTTTCGGCACGATAAGACCTTAGCAGTTACAGTTCCCTCTAAAAAAAAAAAAAAAAAAAAAAAAAAAAAAAAAAGAAAA
>NW_007473362.1:0-315 GCF_000475195.1 Diaphorina citri
ACCTTTCCCCGACATGACATTAACCTGGTAGTAGGCAAGAACACGTTGCAAGTCATCAGAACAAAAGAACTGATCTGTGTTGACTCATAGGCCAAGTTATGAGATATACACCCATTATCTAAATCAATAATTAATTATGAGATATGCACTCATAGATATCAATAGATCGAATAGACAAGAGAACTTTTATAATGACCAATAAGCCTATAGATATAGTCCGTTGTGACCAATGGAGCCCGTTCGTTCTTCTCTAGTTCTAGCTCTGAAAGTTTCTTCTATGTATACGACAAACTTTGTTTTGATAGGGGCTCCCCA
>NW_007473363.1:0-315 GCF_000475195.1 Diaphorina citri
ATTTCTTCCGCTTTTGAAAATCTCACGTCACGTTAGTGTATAATATTCTATTCCTATCTCCTAGCCTAAGGAATGAATCCATTATGTTGTCTATCAATTAGGTATACGTAGTGTAGATATAAGTACCTATACCATCCCGTCCATCACATCATGCCAACCTGTCCAACTTTCATACAAACTAGGTAATACCTTCCTAATATATTAAATACGTTAATTTGCCTTGGTGACGTAGAATTCAAGACGCTCGCTTGGTAACGGAAGGGTTTCTATTTTCAGAAGGAATCCCAGTTTCTCAGAAATGGGTTTTTTAAATTT
>NW_007473364.1:0-315 GCF_000475195.1 Diaphorina citri
TTTCTTGGAACGGGTTCAACAAAATTTGCTTTGTGTTCCGCGTATTTTGTGCTCCCTCTCATACCGGATGGTATGGATGTTTGGGTCCATTTTCAGGAAATATTGCCAGTGGTCAGATTCAGAATAGTAGCTAACTTACTTAATCAACAGAAATGCTCTTATTTGATGTTTTGAGTGGCTGGCCATAAGCACCATAAAAATGGTGGACCGGCCTTTGAGAAGCAATCGCGGTCTTTTAGACTTGGGATCGGAAAGAGGATCCGTTTCTAAGCTCCGGAAGCGATTTGATCTGACCGAGCGGCTCTAAGCTTTCAT
>NW_007473365.1:0-315 GCF_000475195.1 Diaphorina citri
AACTAGACCCAAAATGAATTTTTAATCAGTATAACATTTTACAAAGATTCATCAAAAGAAAAGAAAATCATGCATAACATCACAAGGACATAATATGGGTAAAAAGTACAGGTACAGTGCCTCATTCCATGAAAGTATGGACTAATGAAAATCACAAGTATAGACATTATAATCATATGTGTAAATGGTAAATTACTATCAAGTGTTCCTCTTGCACATATACTCTAGTAAAATGTCACTTATTTTGATTTTCTTCAGCCAATACCTTAGTGGAATGGGCTACAGATAATGCTCATAAACAAATGTAAGAAAACA
>NW_007473366.1:0-315 GCF_000475195.1 Diaphorina citri
GCCATCAAGTGAGCCTTTTATCTCATTTAAGAAATGAACGTTTTTGTGTCTAAAATACCGATTTTTTGGGTGGGGAGAGAGAAATTTTGATAATGAGAACTATAACAACGGAAGTCTTCTCGTCCGAAATGGAAGAGAGAAGAAGGAGAGAATCAATCGTTTCGAGAACAAGCCTTATTTTTCTAGGATGAAATTTGTGGCGAAAGTTCGCTCCAGCGCTTAAAAGGCAGTCGCGCTAACATCCAAGCTAACTAGGCTATTATGTCTTTTGGCGTCCATAGATAAAAAAAAAAATAGTAACTTGCCAAAGTACAC
>NW_007473367.1:0-315 GCF_000475195.1 Diaphorina citri
ACCATATCTGTCCTGTCTTTTCTGTCCACAGGATCCAACAAATATGGATGAAAACTTTGCTGCCGATGTTAAGCTAAATGGCTTATAAGGTGATGCTTCATCTTGCGTGTGTATGCAGTTCAGGAAATATACAAACACTGACCCCTATCATATTACACCTCACAGAACTCCTGTTGAGTTTTATATGAACATTTTTGAGATTGATGTACTGATTGTGTCTTGTTTTTGTGTGTACCTCATGCTCTGGATCTCTCCCATTATCCTTATGATTCCTTCTTTAAATTTTTGTTTACCCTCTCTTGGAACATTTTTTTT
>NW_007473368.1:0-315 GCF_000475195.1 Diaphorina citri
TCCACCAAACCTCATCCGATTAGGGAAGTGAATTCCGTAATTTTATTATTGTTAAAATGAACTGTTCAAAATTTCTAAAGGGTTTTCAATATGCTTGGCACAGAAGTTTTTATTTCAATAGAAAGCACGTTGGGCCCGCCCGCACACACATACCTATACATAAATATATAAATAAGTATATTGGTAGACAATTACATAGAAGCCCAGTCGAACAATTAACAGCCGAACAGTGAGTCAAGTGAGTGTTTTACTATTTACCAGTGTTCATGTTCATCAGACCTTGTCTAATTGTAAAATTCATCTCGTTTTGTGAAT
>NW_007473369.1:0-315 GCF_000475195.1 Diaphorina citri
GCGGAGATTTCTGATGTTGTTCCCGCTTTTCTGAACAATAAGACATGGAAAAGAGTGGAAGAGAGGGAGGCATATGTTGAGGACAGGCGCCGAAATTGACCGGAAATATGGAAAACTCGGTGAAAGCTACTTGTTATTCGTGATATGCCGAATTCGTGATATGGTGTAAATGCCGAAAACCCTTGAAACTCAATTTCGTGTTCCTATACTGAGGTCGGCTTTCGCTTTGAACTATATTGACGTTCGCGCACCTACCGGCACTGTTGATCCCTTGATTTGTCGAGATAGATAAATCGATTATTCAAGCATACATTC
>NW_007473370.1:0-315 GCF_000475195.1 Diaphorina citri
TTCGTATCATATTGGTAGTAAACTATTTTCCAATAGCAAGCTGTCCAAATAATAATTGCCTTGTTAGCGCTGGTTCGAGGGTTCGATTCCCTCCCACGGATAAGGTTCCTTCTCTGAACGGCTGGCTCTCTCCTATCCTGTCTCTCTTCTCTATTCGCTTTCGGGACGATAAGACCTTTGTGTTACAGGCCCCTCCATCAAACCTTAAAAAAAAAAACATCTTTCTGTCTTTGTCACTACAGGAGGACTCTGGTTTTGGCTCAAGATCTAGGGGACAGGGCTGTAGAAGCTCAGGCATGCTACAGTTTGGGCAAC
>NW_007473371.1:0-315 GCF_000475195.1 Diaphorina citri
TTTTTTTTTTTTTTTTTTTTTATTTTTTTACTGTGGACATTACAACTCTCAAATTGGTGCTTCAGGCACAAGAGTCATTCATCTACAAAATAAAAACGTTCCCACAACGTGAGCAGTGGCATAAAAATAAGGAAATAAATACCTAAAACTGAAGATTTCTTTAAACTTTGTTTTCGGTTCCACCATAATCTTGAACATGAAATAAGGAGAAAGTTCAATCAATGTTTGTTGATTATAAAATTCGTCTACAATGTTCCAAACTATATCTAAATGTAAATGGCGCTGATGTTAATTTAGGTACCGATATTATCGTTT
>NW_007473372.1:0-315 GCF_000475195.1 Diaphorina citri
CAGTACTGTACACCAAGCTGCAGGGAAACTGATCAAATTAGGAGGAAATGTAACCCAAGAGAAGCAAAAATGTAGAAGAAGATCCGTTGATAGAGATTTTTCAGGTTGTTACTAGGTACTACTATAACTGTAAGGTGTATAAGTACGCGAGTTAGTACGGATTGATTCTGTCAACAAACAAAGGCAAGGCAAACTCTTTTCGAATGTAAACAGGTTGTTTCTTCGAGCATACCTGGCATTTCAAATCCATCTCCCCTAAGCTAATTGATTAGGAACAATGGGATGGCGCATACAATACAGGTCCGATGTCATCAC
>NW_007473373.1:0-315 GCF_000475195.1 Diaphorina citri
AAACGAATTTTAATCTATGTTTAATAACACACTTTGGGAGACAAAAAATTAAAGCCGATATTATTTGAGAGCCCTGTAATTCGCTACTGTGCTCAAATTATTATGACATTAGTTAAACTTTTAATTTATTATTTAACTGTTTTAAACAGTTAACTATCCTACTTATTGTTTGGATTGAATTTGCTGAATTTTGATTGTAAATAACTATTCCACATCATGCTGATTAAGAACTGAATTATTCCCAAGACAGATGAATGACTCCATACATCTTTCGTAATATTTATAAGAAATTGAGAGAGAGGTCCCTAGAACTTC
>NW_007473374.1:0-315 GCF_000475195.1 Diaphorina citri
ACTCCTCTCTATGCTCATGATAATTCAGCAAAAATTGATCAAAATCATCCAAGGTGTAGATCAGTTATAATGTAAAAAACAGTTGGATTAGAATTTTAAAAAAAATCATCACCTTAAACAATCTACTTTTCTCACTTTGTTTTATTTTTGTAAATTTGTACCTATCTAGGATTCCAAGCTGAGTTTAAGGTAGCTCATTCCCTGTTTAACTTCAAAATATTGTTATTTAAGTTAAACTTAACCCTTTCGTGACCGCTGGGACACCCGTGTCCCACTAACTTAAAGAGACCATAGCAGTCTCTACGAGAAAAAAAT
>NW_007473375.1:0-315 GCF_000475195.1 Diaphorina citri
TCTCATACTAAAGTGTTCGTGTTCCCATGCTAGCCAGGAGTCCTGTAGGTTGATCTTCTTGTGTTTCAGAGTGACGTTAAGATTGGAGGAAGCCGCGTGCTTGGCCGCTACCTGAGAGAAAATCTGGGGAAACACATGTGTATAAGTAACTTTATTAGTCAGTAATCTTATCTATTCCTGGCAAACCAAGCTGCTATCCAAGTCGCGGATTTTTGGAAACTAGAAATACAAGATTTGAGATTTTTTTTAAAGAGGTTTGACAGAGGGAACTGTAACTGCTATGGTCTTATCGTCCCGAAATCGAAGAGAGAAGGA
>NW_007473376.1:0-315 GCF_000475195.1 Diaphorina citri
ACATTATGTCTGATGTAGTAATGCTACCGGCCATATACATAAAACAATATAACCTGTACATAAAACATACACAGAACTGTGTTTCATCCATCAAGACATATGAAGTAGGTTGTACAGTCGAAGCTAGATGATTGAGGACTATTTTTTTTTTCTCAATTTAATTTTTCCTCCTGTGTAAAGAGTTCCTTAGTTAGATATAAGTTTCTCATTAAAAAGGTCAAAATGTCAGGTGGGATGCTAGCTACTTTCAATTATTTCCCTCAATTATAAAGGTTAAGTCTAATTTAAACAGTCTTCTTTACAAGAATTTCTCAT
>NW_007473377.1:0-315 GCF_000475195.1 Diaphorina citri
GACGACATGTAATGCGGCTTCGTCCTACACCGATGCAATTCGGGTGTTGACATCGTAGTGCAGTTTGTGTGCTTGTGGATGGAATGTGATTGACTGTTGAAGCTGTAGTGGTGGTTGTGTGTCCCCATGTATTCATTGTTTGAGGGTATCGGTTTGTTTGGGGTGTGAATGACTCTGTATAATTGTGATTGGAAACTGGTAATCCCTGTGTATAGGTAGATGCTACAGTTGTGTTGAGCATTGGAGAGGGTATTTGGTATACTGTTGATAATGTTTGTGGTGCGTAAGTACCTGATTGAGTGAATTGGGTGGTGT
>NW_007473378.1:0-315 GCF_000475195.1 Diaphorina citri
TAAAGAAGAGCTTAAAAAAATAATTTATGAAAAGCACAATATACAAGACGATGAACTTGACGTGCAAATAAAAAGAAAGATTAACGATATTATTAAAGAAGGTTACAGAGACTGCTTGAACATGCACAAACTGTTAACTGAAAAAGGAGTCCGCTCTTCTACTATAGATGAGTACGATAACGGGTTTGATGAAGATTCTGAACCAGTGGAATGGAAAGAAAGTGTTGGACGGCTCACACCTCCAGGAAAGTTTCAATCAAGCATACCTTGTTTTCACTTAGAGAGCACTAATATCTTAGTGGGTGAAAATACTGA
>NW_007473379.1:0-315 GCF_000475195.1 Diaphorina citri
AAATTGAAAAACACAGTTTTTGTATGCAGACTTACTGTATTGTGAAAAAATATAAACTCGAAATAACACGAATCAGTAGGGTAATTGGCAAATTGAATGTTTTTCTCCCGGTTCTTTCGCGGTGGAATTTCCAACCAAGCAAGAAAATACACTGGTTCAACGGATTGTTAAAATAATTTAAACTAACAGCAAACGAATTCATGAATGAGATGTGTATAAGCATTACAAAACGTAGTTTACAATAGAGATGGGAAAAGAACGTACGAACGAACTGTAGGAACTTGTTCTTTGAAAAAGTTCGTTCCTGAACGGAAC
>NW_007473380.1:0-315 GCF_000475195.1 Diaphorina citri
GCTACCTACAGCTCAGGTTCAAACGTAGGCAAACCACTTTTAAAATTGAAATATGGAACAAGAAAGAACTAGAGAAATGAGGGAGGGAGAGAAAGAGAAGAAGGGAGAAGGAGAGAGGAAGAGAATAAGGGAGAGAAAGAGAAGAAGGGAGACAAAGAAAGAGGGAGGAAAAGAGAGAAAGCCCTAACCTACCTAGATCCCGGGTAGATAGGTACGTAGGCAAACCACTTTTAGAATTAAAATATGGAAGAAAGGAGATGGAAAGAAAAGGAGGGAGAGAAAAGAAAGTTACCCACTATCTTCAAAAGGGAGGTA
>NW_007473381.1:0-315 GCF_000475195.1 Diaphorina citri
GTGAGATAGGGAACAAGGGAAAAGGTAATGTTTATGTAGTAGGCAAATGTCAACAAAATTTTCGAAGTAAATCTCCATTAGTTACGTTCGCTATTGATTTACTGGTCTCATATACCTCTAAATTTTAAAAGCTAATACCACATGAAAGCCCAAACCAGTCATTCGTACATAATTAACATTTATTATGGATACGAGAGGTTTGTAAACATGTACAATTGTACACGCTTTATTAATGTTTATGTTAACTTTAGTTACCTCATGTGTATTATGTTGGTCTCGTTATGTAGGTAGATTTCTGTATCACTAGCCCCCGCA
>NW_007473382.1:0-315 GCF_000475195.1 Diaphorina citri
CTTTTTCTGGTAGCCCTTTAGGTCCTGCATCAACCCTCAAGCGTTGTACAGTCGTTCGCGGGACACCCTGTATACATAGCATAGCACATTCTTTGGCAAACTATCTCTTCTTTCTATCTGGCGTGCATTCTTCTCTAATTGTTGTCCAAACAATGAGGATAAGAAACTAAATTAACGGCTCAACTTTTCTTTTGTTTAGATAACGCTACTTTTGTCTTTTCTTGCTGGAGATTTTCACCTGCGACGCGACATGTCCTATTAGTCTTTTGTAAAAATAATGGTCTTGCCATTTTTATGACCGCTTTGTTAGCCTGA
>NW_007473383.1:0-315 GCF_000475195.1 Diaphorina citri
GTCCTAACTTGCAAGTTTGTTACCTTCTGGGTCACAAGATTTGTTATTGAAAAGCTGTGGTTTCTTCTAACCTACCCTTTCTGTGATTTTGGGACTGTAAGACCTCTCTTGTTAGTTGTTCAATACAGTCCCATCTATCAAACAAGTGTTGACTTCCACAAGTACAGAAACACCCAGAATTGACTACCTAACAGTCAATTTAAATTTTTAAACCCAGACAGGCCTAAATGATTAGTTCTGTATTTCACAAAAAATACTTTGCTATGATTCAAAGTAGCCTTTTGCAGGAACGGAGCATGATAGTAAGCAGTACTG
>NW_007473384.1:0-315 GCF_000475195.1 Diaphorina citri
TTGAGAATCTTATGAAGAGGATTGAATCCTGTCGGTTGTTCACCTCACCACCCCCATCTACTCCTAAACCTCACCACCATCCTAGACCTCGTTGGACTCCAAATAACCAACCGTCCAAAGGTGCTGTTTCTGCCGTAAACAATAATGTTTCTTCAAATTATCGAAACCTTAACAATACCAATATTCCTCCAAACCGTCCTGATAATACTGATAACTACTATTGTCATCGCCAGCATAATAATAAATGTGAACGTTGTCACAGATGGCCTAAGTATTGTCGTTGTAGACCGGCGGAAAACTAAAACCCTCGGTTAA
>NW_007473385.1:0-315 GCF_000475195.1 Diaphorina citri
CCTGTAAGCCCTTTAATACTCGTATCCTAAGCCGTTTTTGTAACCTGTAAGCCCTTTAATACTCGTATCCTAAGCCGTTTTTGTAACCTGTGAGCCCTTTAATACTCGTATCCTAAGCCGTCTTTGTAACCTGTAAGCCCTTTAATCCTGCTATTTAGTCTACTATTTAGGTGTGTATTTATTTGCAGCCTGTTTTTCCCCAAGATATTCTGTGGTACCTCATTTGGGAATCACTGCGTTAGAGCAGAGAGCTTTCTATAGTTTTTCTTTTTATGTAATGGATTAAACCGTTAACCGTCGTTGAGTTTGAACGAA
>NW_007473386.1:0-315 GCF_000475195.1 Diaphorina citri
ATCATTGTGAGTACTTGTTCTTAGCTCCTTTCCTCATTGCAGTCTTTACCAATCTCCATTACACGGAGAATCGGAAATTAAAATTTTCATGTTTTCAAAAGATGAGTGTTTCACCGCCGCGCCGTTTTGCTTTCAAAGCAATGAAACAACTGCTATGTACATCAGACTCAGGCGTGCGTGGTCTCTGTCGTATCTTCATATCACGCAATATATCCCTAATTAGGTTAGCAATAAGGGACACAATACTTGCCATTTAGGTGCTTATAATTAGGAATTCTTTGCTCATAATCTGACTTGAGCCCTGGTCCAACTATG
>NW_007473387.1:0-315 GCF_000475195.1 Diaphorina citri
AATATCGGGATTAACTCTTCGGTCCTTAGCGTCCGTTTTCGGGGCGTAGGTTACTAAGGTTATTATCAATCAGTACTTCGGTGAACTGAAGACATCACTTGGAAAAATATTGCTATAAAACCCATGAGAGCCGAGGCCTGCATTAAAGTCACACCAAAGTTGACCAAACCCTTCTCTCTTTTTCGCTAATATCTCAGTCGCTCCATGTCAGAGTGCATCGTCTATCAGTTAGAGAACAAAATTTCCTACTATTTTCGATATTATTTGACATATTTACTCACTACCGGTCCGGAGTTAGAAGCGGTTAAATTTCAG
>NW_007473388.1:0-315 GCF_000475195.1 Diaphorina citri
TTGAGATATTGGAAAAATCCTACAATGCTGCAGTGAGCACCAAAGTTGTGACATAATAACACAAAGAAACTGCATTTTATATGAGTCTATATTTTTTTTATATTTCGCGATTATGTTCGCGGATTTCGCGATTATGTTCGCGGATTTCGCGATTATGTTCGCGGATCTCGCGATTTTGTTCGCGGATTTCGCGATTTTGTTCGCGGATTTCGCGTTTATGTTCGCGGATTTCGCGATTATACTCGCGGATTTCGCGATTATACTCGCGGATTTCGCGATTATGTTCGCGGATTTGGCGATTTTGTTCGCGGATTT
>NW_007473389.1:0-315 GCF_000475195.1 Diaphorina citri
CAAGAGGAGAGAGAAAGGAGGAGAGTGTAGGAAAGAGAAAAATAGGAGAGAAGAGAGTGGTGAAAATTAGGAGAGCAGGAAGAGAGAGGGGAAGAGAGAAGAAGAGGGAGTGAAAAGAGAAAAAAAATAGGAAAGAAAGAGATGAGACAGAGAGGAAGGGAGAAAGAGAGAAAAGGAGAAGAGGAGGGGGAAGGTATTATAGAGAGAAAACGAGAAAAAAAGAAAAAGATCATCGTACGGATGAGGGATGGGAGAAAAGGAAGAAGAAGAAGAAGAAGAAGAAGAAGAAGCAGAAGAAGAACAGGAGAAAGAAGG
>NW_007473390.1:0-315 GCF_000475195.1 Diaphorina citri
CACATAATGGGTCCCCTGGGCATAATTGTTGCGCGAATTATTGGACACCGGGACCCGGTTGTAGTACCAGTCTATGCGGGGCGGTGGGTCCCCCTCTACATGACACTGGAGCTGGGTCAACTCGGAGCTCATCTCAATCACAGCACCTGAGGAGAAGAGAAAACTATTATTAAATAAAGAGTTTTTTATTTACACTGAAATCCTACGTTTAGAGCAACTAACCTTGCTAGCTAGCTAGCTAGCTAGCTACACTAGCGTATATCCAGCAGCCCCTGGGCTGCCCCAAATTTTAAGCATTTTAGGGGTCCCCTAAAA
>NW_007473391.1:0-315 GCF_000475195.1 Diaphorina citri
TATGTTTTCGTCGGAATATTTTCAAACTTTCTTCTTGAAATTTTGAATATCCCCATCCTGTGTTCCTGTGACTCATCCGTGATGTGCTTCGCATCCTAATTTTCAACTTTATAGGGAACTCACACCGGAATGTTGTGGACCTTTGTGGTGAGTGTGAGTCACCCGAATTTTGACTCTCTCAACTCATCCCCATAATGTGATATTTCCCCACCCCCTGCTGTTGCAAATGCTTATTGTAACAAGTAAGGAGCAATGGTTTAAATTAGGGGTGCATGTAATAGTTTCGACCTTGGGATGTTTGCGAACAAAAGTTAA
>NW_007473393.1:0-315 GCF_000475195.1 Diaphorina citri
TAAAGAAGAGCTTAAAAAAATAATTTATGAAAAGCACAATATACAAGACGATGAACTTGACGTGCAAATAAAAAGAAAAATCGACAATATTGTTAGAGAAGGTCACAGAGACTGTTTGAACATGTCCAAACTGTTAATCGAAAAAGGATTCTACTCTTATATTATAGATGAGCGCAATAACGGGTTTGATGAAGATTCTGAACCAGTGGAATGGAGAGAAAGTGTTGGACGGCTCATACCTCCAGGAAAGTTTCAATCAAGCATACCTTGTTTTCACTTAGAGAGCACTAATATCTTAGTGGGTGAAAATACTGA
>NW_007473394.1:0-315 GCF_000475195.1 Diaphorina citri
AAAAAAGCAGATTTCAAATTCCTTGTCTTAAATTGTTCCTTGTGTCCTATTCCTTTATTCTACCCATTCTACTCTTCCTTCTCCTAAACAGAGGTATGTTTTTCCATTTGTGTTACCTACTTGTTTGAATTTAAAGTGTCACATACAATTATGTAGGTTAGGATTATTGAACACCATGTTTAGACTGCGGGAGTTCGGGCTGCATTCAGCCTCGTGAGGACAATCGAGTAGCTACGAGTAGCGACCAGTAGCGGCATTACGAGAGTAAAAAGATTATTGAACTATGGAAATTGATTGCAAAGGAGGCTTCCTCTT
>NW_007473395.1:0-315 GCF_000475195.1 Diaphorina citri
TGGGAAAAATCCTACAATGCTGCAGTGAACACCAAAGTTGTGACATAATAACACAAAGAAATTGCATTTACATTTTTTATTATGAAATAAGTATCTATGTAAGTATGTAGGTACATTCTTTCTAGTTCTACCACTTGTAAGTTTAGTTTAGTGAACCGCAGACCTCTTTCGGAAAACGGCTTCTAAAAGACTGATAGGGCCCAATTTACTGAGTAAATTAAAACCCAAAGACCAACCGGGGCACGGTTGGTCCAGTGGTAACGCACTTGCTTGCCATGCAGAAGGTCCCGGGTTCGAATCCCACCATCGACAAAA
>NW_007473396.1:0-315 GCF_000475195.1 Diaphorina citri
GAACCCCTGGTATTGGCGTTGATGGAGTCCCCGGTACTGGTATTGTTGATGGAACCCCTGGTATTTGTGTTGATGGAGCCCCGAGATGAGAGACAGGAGCGAAGAGCGGGGTAGTTGATTTCGCTGAGGAAAACGCCTAGAGCCTGAAAAATCAGAATGTCAATGTGAACATTTAAGTAATAGAATAGAATATACCTTGTTTATACTATCAGCATAGGACTGAAAAGTCCTTTTACTCTCGCAGTCTAAACAAGGTCTTATATATTTGATTGGTGATAACATTACATTTTATGGAACAATAATTAAGACCTGTTT
>NW_007473397.1:0-315 GCF_000475195.1 Diaphorina citri
AGAGAGAGGGGAGAAAGGAGGGAGACAAAGAGAGGAAGATGGAGAAGAGAGAAAAGGGGGAGGAGGGAGAAGATCAGGGAGGGAAAGGGAGAGAGAATAAAAAAAGAGGGAGAGAGAAAGGAGAAAGAGAATTACAGAGAGGACAACTTTACCTATGTAGGTTAGGTATATGATTTTTCAAGAAACAAGTACAGCACAATCAAACACTCTGTCTAGTGGTAAAACATGTAGGTACAATATAGAATAGAATAGAATAGAATATACCTTGTTTATCCTGCTGGGATAGGACTGAAAAGTCCCTTTTCCCCCGCAGTC
>NW_007473398.1:0-315 GCF_000475195.1 Diaphorina citri
ACCAGCAAGATTTCTACATACTTCATTTCTAATCCTATCTCTACGTGTTTTACCCAACATACTACGAACGAATCGCATGTCTGCCGCTTGTAATCTGCTTTCATCTTTACCTTTCATGACCCATGTCCCATCACTCTCCATCCCCTCTCAAATCCTCTCGGTTCTTATCTCTCCACCTTAACTTTGTTTGGTCTTTTCCTCTTCTCTTTCCTTCTATGCTACCCTCTGACCCACGTACCCAAAGCCTGCCCTCCTGTATTTTCCTTCCCAATGGTCTAAATTCTAAAGTAATCCCCTCCCTATTGGCTTTGATTT
>NW_007473399.1:0-315 GCF_000475195.1 Diaphorina citri
CGCATAGCGACCGGTGCCAGCATGGTAGGTAAACATTGGATTTTAGGATTATTGAGATACCTATTGGGAAAATCCTACGATGCTGCAGTGAGCACCAAAGTTGTGACATAATAACACAAACTGCATTTACAATTACAGTTAGACCAAATCTACAACCAGCAGAACCTGTTCGGATCTTCTTGGTGTGATAAACATGTTTCCTGAAGTTTCCTCAAAATCGGACTGACGGTTCTGGAGTTATGGTGAAAACAATCAGAAAGACAAATGTGAAATAGCGAAGTTAAAATTGGACAGCACTAACCAGAAAGAAAAAAA
>NW_007473400.1:0-315 GCF_000475195.1 Diaphorina citri
GCATGGAAGGTAGCGCCCGCGTTGCGTTCGTTGTAGAGTTGCAAATCAAGTAATCATCAACTAATCATAAACAATGGGTAATAGAAAGAAGAAGAAAAATATCAATGCGGATCTTCTTCTTTTTCTTCTTCTTCTTCTTCTTCATAGCCTTTTCCCACTCAAGTGGGGTCGACGTTTTTAGATAGCAGCTTCCATCTGCCTCGGTTATTTACATCTCCCTCTGATAAATGCTTCTCCTCCAGGTCCTTGTTCACACAATGTTCCCACTTTTTCTTCGGCCTACCTCTCGTTCTTCGTCGTTCCACTTGTATCTGT
>NW_007473401.1:0-315 GCF_000475195.1 Diaphorina citri
ATCTTTTGAATACTATCTAGCCACAGGTTGCATGTTTCATATTGTTTCATGTTTGACCCCTACACTTCCATAAGTACATACCTCAACATAATCACCCGTATTATTCCAAGTTTTACACCACAATCGATAAAAACACAATGGAAACTCGGGCAACAGTACAGAGTGTAATGTATAGAAATGAACTTTATAACAACATAATAAAGTCGAGAGAGCAAAAGGAACAGACGAGAGAGAAAAGGAAGAGAGAAAAATGATCAGGAAGCAACAAGAACGGAGATAAAACATTACCTCTTGAGTTCCTGCAGATAGATGCTC
>NW_007473402.1:0-315 GCF_000475195.1 Diaphorina citri
TTAATAACCTAAAGTACTTACTTTGTGTTGATAGACTTGATAGGGATTGGATAGTAAGATACCAAATGGTAAAGACATGAAGAGATGACATTGATTGGAGACCAATAATTCCTGACGATTCCCTTTTCAGAAATGGGACGCAGTTTTTTTACAACCGTAACAAGTCTCACAAGTCTATTTGTACGATTCGAGGAAAAGCTGGGTTTGATTCGAAAAGACTTTCACCGTGTTAAGAGTGTTTGCAACATGTGACGAAGCAAACACAATGAAATGAAATTCCGTCAAAATAATTAATTTGACAATGAAGGAGGGTTA
>NW_007473403.1:0-315 GCF_000475195.1 Diaphorina citri
AAAAAAAAAAAAAAAAAAATAGGGGAAGGGAGGGTAAAAAGGAACCAGCGTAACAATTGAGGATGAAGAGGAATTGAGGAGGGGGAAAAGGATTTGGAAGGGAGTAGGAGGGAAGAGGTTATTTTGGGAGAGAAAATTGAAGTGCGGGTAAGCATGAAACTATTGCTTTTATTTTTGTTCTTTCTCCTTTTTCTCTCTAAGTCAAGAGAAAATGGAGAAATGTATTATTTAAAACTCTAACAAGAGCTTTCTATCCCTACTCCATCTCTCTCTCTCCTAGGATAAAATAGTACAATAAGTGTATTGTGGATGGTT
>NW_007473404.1:0-315 GCF_000475195.1 Diaphorina citri
CCGAGATATCGAGCAAAAAGGGCTAACGTTCTACTTTCTCTATTTTTCTTACTAATGACACCTACTCACCTTTCATTCAGGAGGTTGGAATGAAAATAAAATAGTCGGAGGCCGTACATCTAATCATAAAACTGAGATATTGGAACAAATTCTCTTATCTATAGGAAGACAGTAGTTGATCTTGGAATCAAAGCCTGTGTAGTGGCCCTGCACAACTCTGGTGTAGTGAATTTCGAGCATTCTGGCTTGAATAAAATTAAATTTGCGGCGCGAACGACATTAATTAACATGTTAAAGCGCCTCATTCGAAAAAAA
>NW_007473405.1:0-315 GCF_000475195.1 Diaphorina citri
GGTGCTTGACTAATAATCTTAATTAGGGTCTTTAGTGCATTATCTTGTGCTTCACCCCAATGCCACAGTATATCTTTTCTCAGTAATGTTCTAAGAGGGCCAGTTATTTCAGACATCTTGGGAATAAAGTCCCGTAGATAATTAAACATACCCAATACTGATTGTAGTTGCTTCACATTTTTTGGGATTTTTATATTCTGTAAAGCTTGAATTCTTTCTTCATCAGGTTTTGTTCCGTCTTTATTGAATATGAGACCTAAATATTTTATTTCAGGTAGCATGTATTGGAACTTCTTCAGGTTGAATTTTATATTC
>NW_007473406.1:0-315 GCF_000475195.1 Diaphorina citri
GAAAATAATAAATTTTGCAATATGCATCTCATTTAAACTATAATTTAAATGCAGTTTTTGCAGACAAATACCAGAGCACACCTTATCCGATGGATGTGATTGGACGAAATGTTCATCATCTCACAGAAAAAGAGCCCTTACGGGATTCCAAAGAACCCATCAGGCGCGAAATTCAATGAGGAAAATATTCTTTATGTGTTAAACATGTAGGCATGCCAAATGTATGGTGAAATAAAAAGACAAACTTTCAGGCTGCAAACCCTCGAGATTGAAACTTGAAACTTACTCCATTCGTTCAATTTCAAGTGTGCATTG
>NW_007473407.1:0-315 GCF_000475195.1 Diaphorina citri
CTCTCCCGCAGTCTCTGCACTCTGTGTATTTCTTATGGAGATTTTAGCGATCAAAAATTGATCCTTTGAACAGGTAGGTGACCTACATATCAGACCTTTTTCTTGAAGGGACTGCTCAATCAGAACTTTGCATTTTTTCACTTTTTGCGTTGAAAAGTCGTACAGTTTTAGCTACGAAGGAAAAAAGTCGAACGATTTTATCTGGGAAGAAAATAAAAATCGTACTAGAAGTGCGAAGTTCGGAGTTCGAAATCCTTAAAGTAGGTAGACTATCCCTTAGGAATCACGATAGACCAGACACGGGAAGAAAGGGGG
>NW_007473408.1:0-315 GCF_000475195.1 Diaphorina citri
TCGATGGGTTCTTTAAACAGGGAGCATGCCAGCCTGAAATTTTCCTTGCTAAAGAATTAGCAAAAGTTGAGTGAGACGATGGTCCCACTCGTAAAAATTTTGTAGCCAAATCCAAATGTCAGCCCAAAACCCAAAAGCGATCAGCCTAGGGCTGATTGAGGGCTGACTAACAACGCCGACCCCGTCTAAACACGGGAAAAGGCGAAGAAAAAGAAGAAGAAGACTGTATTCCAGACTCCGAAAATTTGGTTGTTCAGATAGGAATGAGTTTGATTCGATCATACAACATGAGCAATCTGGTTGTAACGTAATCGC
>NW_007473409.1:0-315 GCF_000475195.1 Diaphorina citri
GATGAGGATGAGGGTTGCACCACTGGAAAAAGAGTAGGTGCAGGGCCATTCAAGCAAAGTAAAAAGAGCAAGGTTTTTTCTGTCAAACCTTGGATTTGAACCTGGGATATTTGCACGGCAAGGCAAGCTAGTGTGTTACCACTGTGGATTAAAAATGGGTAGGGTCCCTGACGCTTTACAAAGCATAGACATCGACGAAATAAAAATAGAGCGATGTGAGAACGCCCCGAGACGTCTCGGAGATCGTGTAAACAGGGACGTTTCTCTGTGACCGACTTTTAACGTTCTCTGTCACCGCACGGAACGTGCTCGGAG
>NW_007473410.1:0-315 GCF_000475195.1 Diaphorina citri
GCAAAGGTTGAGTGCAAAGGGCATCCACTCATAAAATTTGTAGCCAAAACCAAATGTCAGCCCAAAGCAATCACCCTAGTTAGAGCCTCTCAGGCTGACGAAAAACGCCGACCCCGTCTTTACACGGGAAGAGGCGAAGAAAAAGACTGTAGGGTGGACTACAAAAATTTGGAGCATCCACACCCCCAGTACACCAGTAACTTATATTCTTCCCAACAGTGTATAAGTTACTGTTGCTCTTCTATTCCACCCAACATCAAACTTACACTGCAGACATTCATTGTCCTTCTTATCTCCCACACTGCCGGGTATGCA
>NW_007473411.1:0-315 GCF_000475195.1 Diaphorina citri
ATTTTTATTTACCTATCGAATTTTAAGCTTTTTTTAGATATCTACCTATGCTTCGTGCAAAATAAGAAGGGCGTTGCCGGGCGGTCATTCAGTAGACATCAGTACTCATTTTGTAAGTTTAAGTTATGACCGCGGCTAACTTGCTAGTTCGAGTCCAAAATGTTCAAGTCTCAATTCCCTTCGCCTTATTTTGACGACTTCAAAACTGCCCGAGCACAGGGATATTTCAGGGGCAAAACAGGGTTAGCACGAATCCTCCCTGGTCCCTTGGCTCTCATTATGATCAGCATTTCTCATTCTCAACATCCCTCAATT
>NW_007473412.1:0-315 GCF_000475195.1 Diaphorina citri
GAGAAGCAGTGAAAAGCAAACAGGGAGAAGGAACTTCTTAGACTGAATTCCACTCCTAGCTCCAGTGAACATACTCTCCAGTACTCTCTAGCAAGGCCAAAATCCAGAAGTGAAAGTGAATTGATTTTAAAAGTTGATAATGAATATACAATATAATGATATGCATTGAGATAAGGCCCAAGGCCGCCAAGGCGGGAGGCCCATCAGGCCCAGGAGGAGTCCGAGGAGTTGGATGTTAAGTAGGGATGTTGCGATATATCGAAAACCGATATATATCGATATATTTTTCGTCGATATATCGATATATATCGATAT
>NW_007473413.1:0-315 GCF_000475195.1 Diaphorina citri
TACAAAATTTCATCAGTAAAAGGTTTCTTCAAATTAAAATTTTATTAAATTGATCCCAAGGGCAAGAAAAACCTAGACCCTTGACAAGTGGAGTGTGCCTGAAGGCAAGTGATGTGTTCCAATCCACTCGGCCCCAAATAAGGTCGATAGGGTGATACCTGCAACATGAGTTTTGTTAGTATATACCACCAACAAAAGTCCCGAATCTTACAATTTATAATTCTTGTACAAATTGTCATTTGTCATTGACAAAATGCTCAAACGTTTGACGTGTGTTTCAGGCGTTCACGGACGTCGGTATGGACGACGGATCAA
>NW_007473414.1:0-315 GCF_000475195.1 Diaphorina citri
CCCTTCGGAATTTCCACAGTTTTCTGACGGCTGTTTTTCCTTTTTCTTTATCTCCGTCTTCTTCTTATTCTTCTTCTTTTCTCCTTCATCTTTTTCCTCTTCCTTTTCTTCTTCTTCTTTTTCCTCTTCCTTTTCTTCTTCTTCCCTTTCTTCTGTTTCTTCTCGTCCTCCTCCTCCTTCTGCTCCTTCCTGTTCTTCCTGCTCCTTTTTTTGTTCATCTTCTTCTCCTTCTCTCTTTTTTCTTCTTCTTCCTCCTTTTTCTATTTTAGGGATAAACACAAAGCTCAGGCCAGACAGATAGTCTTCCCAAAAGAT
>NW_007473415.1:0-315 GCF_000475195.1 Diaphorina citri
CATTACCCTCTAGGTAACGCCAGTATGCAAGCACGCTGGCGGAGGAGTAGAAAGAAATGCGCAGAAACGTATGCGCACAGACATTTTAATGTGCTACCTGCGAGGGAGCTTTACTCGGAACATTTGATGTGACGTCATCGTGTACGCAAGCGTATGCCGTTACGTCAGTGTTCACTGTTCAAGATTTACCGGTATTTTTTTAATCAATTTATCTCGGGATCTAGAAGTCGTAGAAGGAAAATAAAAATTCCGTTGTCCCTCATTTTTCCTGCTCTTTGACTTTGAAACATCACCCAAGTAAGCGCAACTGTGTCT
>NW_007473416.1:0-315 GCF_000475195.1 Diaphorina citri
TTTGTTGAAGAAATTTCAAAAATAGGTATCTACTTACCTAAGTAGAAACGAACCATCCATACGAGGAATGGCCTTATGGTTCTATGCTGTCCATTTTAGCGCTTAAGTAAAAGCATGTTTTGTCTTCACATGGCTCAGTGCACCCTGCATTCCAAACACAGAGCCGGAAAAACTTTGACCGTACCTGGAATCGAAGCAGGGACCTTCGGAGTGATACTTACTCGGCCAGGTTGAAATTGAGGGCCTTGGTAAAAATCTAAAAATAGAAATTAAAAAGCCGCGATGTAAAAAGTAGGTAATACCTACTAGTGTTAT
>NW_007473417.1:0-315 GCF_000475195.1 Diaphorina citri
AAATACCTAGTAAATTTGCCCACATACCCAAGTGCATGAAAATTACTACTATAACGTATAAAACCAAAATAACTATATGAAAAATAAATAAAACATAAACCCCTTAGTTTTTTTTTTATCTGTACAACTTATACGTGCTTAAAACATAATTACTAATAAAAATGGAAATATTACAAATTTTGTATCACAGCCAGTACATTGGACGGCATTAAGCAAAATAGAACCATCCAGAAAGCAATAATGGAGGAGTTGCATTTGGGAAAATATTATTAATAAAAGGTCGATTCCTACGTAAAAAGTTGTGAAAAATCCAAA
>NW_007473418.1:0-315 GCF_000475195.1 Diaphorina citri
TTTGATTTTTGATGTTCTTGTGAAATTTTGATTGTCTGTTGACTTCTTCGCAAATTTGGATTTCTTCTTGTGTATCTTCTTTGTGTGCTTCTTTCGTGTGATATCTTCGTTAATTTTGATTTCTTGTAAAGTGATGAATTTTGAATCATGTCTTGAATTTTGTTAGTGTTCCTTCTTTTGAAGTGAATACTTTTTTGGAGAGTTTTCTTAAATTTTGATATTTGTTGTGATTTTTGGATTCTTGAATATTATTAATGTGAAATTTTAATGTTCTGGGGATATCTTCTTCAATTTTGATTGATTTGTTCTCTTGGA
>NW_007473420.1:0-315 GCF_000475195.1 Diaphorina citri
CTTCAAGAAGCACTTCGTGTTGGTGTTGTTTTTTTTTTTTGCACTATTGTATATTTTTGTTGTGGTTTTTTCACACATAGTAGAACGCGGTTCTAACGCTAAGGAAACATATTATTTCACTGTAGGTATCTAACTATCTATTTTCCTGGGTTTTAACATGGCCCTAAAATCTATACCCCGCTTTAGGAACCTCACCACATAAATTTAATTGTTTTTTAGAATTTCTAATTTTCCTCCTTTTTTGTATACTTAAAAATCTAGTGGTTGAGTGGAAAAGCTCCTTTAAAAAATCCTGCCTTTTTGAATAAAGCGTTT
>NW_007473421.1:0-315 GCF_000475195.1 Diaphorina citri
CCCTTGTTTACGGTCGCGCTGCGCGCTCCCGGGGGCTTCGCGGGGTTGTGCATGGGGTCGCGCTTCGCGCTCCCTTATCTACGGTCGCGCTGCGCGCTCCCGGGGCTTCGCGGGGTGTGCATGAGGTCGCGCTTCGCGCTCCCTTGGCTTCGCCCCTCCGTCCCTGAGTCTTGTCTCGAAGAAATGAAAACTGAAAACTAAAAGCGAGAGCAAAATATTAAACGTAGGAAAAGTTTTTTGTTCCCCGTGTATTTCTTATGGGGGGACTAAAAAACGTCAATATCTCGGGAACGGTTTGGAATTTCGGGATTTTCC
>NW_007473422.1:0-315 GCF_000475195.1 Diaphorina citri
TGTTGTTGTTGTTGTTGTTGTTGTTGTTGTTGTTGTTGTTGTTGTTGTTGTTGTTGTTGTTGTTGTTGTTGTATTAGCGACTTCAGCTGTAGCCGAATGGTGATGGCAAGATAAAGAAAATATCTCTTCTATCAGCCATACACCAGGGTGATGGTCGTCTCTACGCAAGTTTAATTGGCTCGTCCTGAATCTCAGTCAAGCATCGTGAGAACTTGTGCTTGTTCTTTAAAATAAGAAAGAACCCTTTGAAGAACTACCAGCTAGCTAGACTGGTTAGGGTTAGCTGTTCTCCTCCCTGTTTATAGTCCCATAGCT
>NW_007473423.1:0-315 GCF_000475195.1 Diaphorina citri
AGGAAACAGGGATGTATAATAATGAGGAAGTACTGTGAAGGGATGATGACAGTCGACCAATACAAGAGCACATTACTTGCGCCAACTATTGGAGGTACAGGAAGAGGAAGGCCCCGCATGAGCTTCATGGAGTATGCCAGCACAGATTCCTACAGTGAGCTGAATAGATTAACCCAAGACAGAGAAGCAAGGAGAAGAGTTGCCAAAAAATCCTTGGATTGAAATGAAAGATAGACACACTCACTCACTCACTCCGATGGCATATTAGGGATATGTGAATCCCGTGCCGACCAGACTGCTTGCCTCCAAAGAACT
>NW_007473424.1:0-315 GCF_000475195.1 Diaphorina citri
CTACTACTACTACTACTACTACTACTACTACTACTACTACTACTACTACTACTACTACTACTACTACTACTACTACTGTTTAATAGTGGCTAACTCGCCAGCTAGTGGTTCTGGATTTTAGTGGTCAATGAGTTTTGGGAACTAATAAAGTCAGTTTTGATTTTTGCACTGGACCACACAGCACAGAAGTTTTTCTCTTGCGATCTTAAACCCACGAAACATGGTGGCAGCGGTGGAATCTGTCTAACTTTTCCGATGCCGAACAATATGCATGTTACGCCAATCGAGGCGTACGATTTTTCGTCCGACTTCCCG
>NW_007473425.1:0-315 GCF_000475195.1 Diaphorina citri
CGCACTACCAACTAAGCTAACTAGGCTGGCTAGGATTTGTTTGTTATAGGTTATATTGGGTAACACTAAATTAAGCTAAATCCACCCCAGTTTAGCGAGCATGATTGGATCAGTAATGAAATCTCGTTACTAAAATACCTAGGTATAAATCAATTTGTTCATTCAGTATTTGTTCAGATTTCAGTCCTACGCTGGCAATCTAAATAAAGCATCTTTAGTGATACCATCAGTAGGAGGGTTCTTATAAGTAGGGTAAGTGTACCATTTATTCGCCCACCTAAAAAACGTACCATTTATTGGCCCACCTGCCCACAT
>NW_007473426.1:0-315 GCF_000475195.1 Diaphorina citri
AGTGTTAAGATTACTAAACATTCGTTTTGAATCTAGCTGAATTCCTATGGCTAGGAGTCGACCAGTCGATTACTGAGATGTAAATATTCGTTTCAATTTCAGCAGAATTTTGCTCGTATAGTATGCTAGTGTCGATTTCTAGCTTAATTTCTATGGCTAGAAACCTAGGAGTCGACTACTGAGAAGTAAACTTTTGTGTCGATTTTAGCTAAATTTCCGTTGCTAGTAGAAGGTTAAAATGAAAAGCAAACTTTCGTTTTGATTTTAGCGGAATTTCCGTTCGTAGCCGTGTTTGCATTGTCATTCCTCATTTTT
>NW_007473427.1:0-315 GCF_000475195.1 Diaphorina citri
TTTTCAGTATTTCTAAATTATTCAGAATGATTCATCTGGTTAGCTTTATAAAATAAAACATGATTCCAAAAATGCCGCTACTTTCGCTAATTTCTCATGACCCAACTCTTGGTAATTATTCAGAAGAAAGCTCCTTTTTGCGTTTAACCTAACCCTAATAATAACACTGGTCACTGCTCATTTGTGACAACTCCTATTTGTAGCAATTTTCCATTGACGTGACTTCTGAACAAGTACTAAATCTTGAACAAGCTCCTGGCCAAAACACTCGGACAGTTTGGTTCCTTATTCAGATGACTCATCAAAACAAAACGG
>NW_007473428.1:0-315 GCF_000475195.1 Diaphorina citri
AGATGGGTGATGGGTGAGAGGAGACACAATACTTCTCATTTAGGTTCCGGGTCAACACGTTTTTTTTTCTTCTTTTTTTTGTGGCAGTGAGCACCGAACCTGGAACCTTCTAAATGTTAACCCCTGGTAGCTCTGCAACTTTTTCTTCCTGCCTTTTCGTCTTTTTCATATTTACCTAGGTAAGATTTTTTTTTCATTTTATTTTAAAGAAAGAGTAGAATCCCCTATTTATCTGGGAATTCTGGGATGCATCCCAAAAGCGGGATCATAATTTATTTAAAAAACAGCAAGAGGTAAAAACCTTGGCTAGATTAT
>NW_007473429.1:0-315 GCF_000475195.1 Diaphorina citri
GTTATTAGTTGCAATTCTACGAACACCTCGTGAGACAATTGTCAGCAACTTCTATCGGATATGCATACTCCAAAAACAGCCGGAAAAAATAATAGCGTTTTCTAATGTACTCCATCATCATGTTCCTATGATACTGGAAGTGTATCGATTTTATTCGTTCTAATCGATTGATCGAGTATGGTGAGATTTTGATTTCTGGCAATGGCGTATTGCTGGAAAATTTTTGCTTTCGTAGAGATCCGTAATAATTGAACGTTGTGTTCGTTTTATTCGGATGAGGTTCGTCAACCGACATAACCGGATACTGACAACCGA
>NW_007473430.1:0-315 GCF_000475195.1 Diaphorina citri
GAGCTTCAGCTGTAGCCGAATGGAGATGGCAGAATAAAGAAAAGATATCTTTTTCTTTTATCTACCATACACCAGGGTGATGGTCTCTAGCCATGTTTAGTTGGCTCTTCCTGAACCGCAGTCAACCATCATAAGGACTTGGGCTTATTCTTTAAAAGCAGAGAGAAGCAATTGTTACATGCATAGACACAGATAACCCAGATTCTACTCTCGAACAAAATGTGATCTACTTTTTCACATACATAATGTTCGCATACTTTTGATTTTCCCAGAAATAGTGTTGACTCACATGAATTTTCCATCGAATAAGCTATA
>NW_007473431.1:0-315 GCF_000475195.1 Diaphorina citri
ATATGTAAAAAGTGAGTGAGTTATGAAAATGAACTACTCTTCTCAGTAAACTACTCAGTCAATGAGTCAGATCCTAACCATCCCTATAGCTTGGAAGCTAGCAATGACATTGTAGGGAAATATTGGGTTGCGAGAGGAAAAATGGCCTGATGGTCAATCATCCCGACAGTTGCAGTATACATACAATTATTGCTCAGTTATTTATTAGAAATTTAATGTATTTTCAAATTATTAATACTTTCAGATCTCGGATTATTCTCGACCAAGACTCTGGTGGAAGCTAATCCCGAACACTCGATAGAGGTTCGAACCCAG
>NW_007473432.1:0-315 GCF_000475195.1 Diaphorina citri
AATCTAAAACATGAATTAATTATTTATTTGTGGTGAAGGAGATAGGATAGGCTCTTTACAATTTTTGTGGATATCACAGCATTATGAAAAACCTCCTTTACTACTGTAATTCTGTGAGCTCTGTTAATGGAACTTAAGCAGTTGCAGATGGGTAAAAGTTTTAAATAAAAGGTCGATTCCTATGTACAAAGTTGTGGAAAATCCAAATCTGAGGTCAAAACTCCGAAAAAGTAACTGTAAAAGGTCGAAAATTCAATTTTTAATTGCCGCTCTAATGAAAAAGTTCAAAGAGTTGTGACGTCAGATTTCACGTCA
>NW_007473433.1:0-315 GCF_000475195.1 Diaphorina citri
AATTCTGTTTCCCTATTTTTCTCATCTCTTTCTCCTCTCTTCCTCCCTCCTATTCTTTATCTCTCTCCCTTCCCTTTAAATTTTCCTCCTTTTCTCTCTTTCCTTCCTTTTCTCTCTCTCTCCCTCTCACTCTTCGTCCTCTCTTTTTCACCCTCTATCTCATTCCTCTTCCCCCTTTCTCTCTCTATCTCTTCTAAAAAAAAACCATTGGTATCGAAAAAAAGGACCCATTGTTCACACAGGAGAGAGAGAGAGAGAGAGAGAGAGAGAGAGAGAGAGAGAGAGAGAGAGAGAGAGAGAGAGAGAGAGAGAGAG
>NW_007473434.1:0-315 GCF_000475195.1 Diaphorina citri
AACATCATTTATCTAGTGTACATTAGATAGTTAGATACCTATATTATGATAATTTATATTCCACTTGAGAAAAAAGCCAACAACTTCCGACCACCCTGTATAATTCAAAGAATAATATATTGCTCTCCTAAATCTTTCATTGCTTTACTAGGTACCTATGTATGTAGAATGTTGAATTGCTATATTTATTGTAAGTAGAGATTGTTGCATTTTGCTATGTAGAAAATTTTGTATCATTCGAATTTACATTTTTATTGCATTCAATAAGCAATAATGTTTTCTTTAACAGTTTACTAATTCTGAGATTTAGAAAGA
>NW_007473435.1:0-315 GCF_000475195.1 Diaphorina citri
GTCTGTGTATTCCGATGAAGTGGTTATTCCGCCACGCTTTTCATTTAATAATGAGTCTGACACTATTTCCATAGGTGAGATTCAGTATTCGGAAGTTCTCCATAAACTATTAAAGCTTCCGGCAGTAACATCTTGTGGCCCAGATGGTGTGCCATCTTTGGTACTTAAAGAGTGTGCACTTCAGTTAGCCGAACCTCTAACCTATCTATTTAATCAATCCATTCAATCAGGATATTTTCCAGAAACTTGGAAAACATCATTTATATCTCCTTTACATAAAAAAGGCGATAAATGTAACATAAAAAATTACCGCCC
>NW_007473436.1:0-315 GCF_000475195.1 Diaphorina citri
AGAGGAGAGAGAGAGAGAGAGAGAGAGAGATAGGAGGAAGAGAAAGAGACCGAGTGAAATAATTTAGTATTGAGGAGAAGTAGGAGGAGAGGAGAAACGAGTATGGAGGAGAAGAAGGAGGAGAAGAAGCAAGGAAGAAGAGAAAGAGGAACAAAGGGAAAAAGAGGAAAATTATCTGTAGGAAGAGGAGAAGATAGAGGAGAAAGGAGAAATCTGAGAAATGAACATTTGTTTATTTGTGTGTTTGTTTGTTTGTTCGAACTTTATGCCTGGCCAAACCGCTCATCCGATTGCTATGAAACTTTGTCAACTTAT
>NW_007473437.1:0-315 GCF_000475195.1 Diaphorina citri
ATTTCTTATTATTAAAGAAATACGAGTAGGGTGTCCACGATTACAACAGGTGTCGGCGATTGGGGGTTTTACCCTACTGCCTTCTTCCTTGTCTGTGCTCCTTGTATCTTCGTTGTTTTTTTTCGTAGACTGTTTTTGATGCGTTTTTTGAATTCTACGCATAAAAATACGTGGGTATAGATATATAACTCAAAATGTCAAATTTTGGACTTACTGCCCTCTTTTTTAGCAGGGCAGAAAAGGTATAGGGGACGGACTATTGTATTCGCTTCGGTGTCGTCTGTCTGTCGGTCTGTCGGTCTGTCGGTCGGTCTG
>NW_007473438.1:0-315 GCF_000475195.1 Diaphorina citri
GGAAATGAAAAATGTTAAAACAGCCAGGTAAATGTCATAAAAACATGAGTTCATTAGGTGCTTTGCTTATAGGTTTAGCATTCTGAAATCATTAGTTTTGTGGCACCCTGGCCGTGTGCTACTTAAGCAGAAACTTTGTTTTTTTGTTTTCTTTTCTTTTTCTTTGTTCACTGAACAGCCAACAAGCAATAAGTGCTATTAGTAAGGGAGTGCTGTCATAATATTGGACTGTTTCTCTTTACGTCAGAACTATTTTCTCTTATCAAAATTATTTACTTCTTCAGCTGAAAGGGCCTTAAGCTAAATCAAGGGGAT
>NW_007473439.1:0-315 GCF_000475195.1 Diaphorina citri
CGTCTGCCTTGTAAGCGCTAGGCCGTGGGTTCGATTCCCGCCCGGGTCGGATTTTATCCTGAACGGAAAATGTTTGTTATCGGAACGGCTGGCTTTCTCCTATCCTGTCTTCCCTGTCTTCGATTTTGGGATGATAAGACCATAGCAGTTACAGTTCCCTCTGTCAAACCTCTTAAAAAAAGGGGGTGCATGGTTAGTCCAGTGATAACGCGCTTGCTTTCTATGCAGAAGATCACTGGTTCGAAAAAAAATGGCAATTTATTTTGCAAACCCTGATATCCTCATTTTTGTTCTTCAGGATTGGAACGTGGTAGA
>NW_007473440.1:0-315 GCF_000475195.1 Diaphorina citri
GTACCTACTGATTTTCTCTAATCACGATCGAATAAACTACGGGCTAAAAAATTCCCGGAGGGACGGACCCAGCTTGTTCATTTTTGTTTTAACTTTCTTTACCCCTTCTATGTTCGCCCCTGGGGGCGGAGCCCCTCTTACTTATTCTCAGATTATCTTCATTAGGAGAGCCTCTTTAATTATTCCCCATTACTGAAATGTGTACTGTTTTTTTTCCTCCTCGCCCCTCTAACCGTCCTCCTCCCTACCCCTATTTCCTTCCTCTAACCTTCCTTCCCTCCTCTCTAAACCAAAAACCCTCTCTACAACTCCTCC
>NW_007473441.1:0-315 GCF_000475195.1 Diaphorina citri
TGGCAATATCATGAGAAATCTATTCTCTGAATCGTTCATTGAAAATTCTGGCAATGATATGAGATATGAATGACCATGTTGGTGCCATGTCATGCGAGTGAAGAAATATGACGTGATCTGAAGTGAAGAAATTTCTGCACACAAAGGAGAAAGAATCAAGACATGTTTGTTCTCGCCTTGTCTTGTTAAGGAGTCTGCATTCAAATTTCTCGCCTCCCAAACAAAAGATGACATTAGAGAAAGTGACGAAGCTGACAAGATACAACAAGATAGTGGAGCTATACGTGACGGAGAGGATGTGAAACCAAAAGTTTT
>NW_007473442.1:0-315 GCF_000475195.1 Diaphorina citri
AGTATTGTGTCTCTTCTCGCCCATCTGATGAGAGGCATGCTACGGGATGGGCATGCTACGACACAGACCACAAGCGTCTAATGTAGCAGTTGTTCCATTGCTACGAAATAAAAAACGGCGGTGGAACACTCATCTTTTAAAAAAAAAATCGACAGAGGAAGAGCTCCTTCAGGAGAACCCTGCCACTAAAAACAAAACCATAAAAAAGTAATAAATTGATAGGAAATAATTGACTGTAGACAAAAGGGCCTCAGTGTTTTCAGGAGGCTTGGAAAATCTGCAAAGTAGAAACTAGGCATTTTTATTTTCATTTTT
>NW_007473443.1:0-315 GCF_000475195.1 Diaphorina citri
AAACGGATTCGTTAGGATATAACGAAACACAACTGATTCAGTAGACTCAGTAGAATGTAACGAAACAAAAAAACGTATTCGCTAAAATATTACGAAACAACTTGGAGTCCAATAGAACATAACGAAAACCACGAACTGTGTGACTCAGTAGAGTATAACGTAATACCACTGACTTAGTAGAATACAAGTGAACTAGAACTGATTCCTTAAAATAAAACGAAACATAACTGATTCAGTAGTTTAAAACGAAACAAGAACCATATGTGATTTTGTAGGGTTTAAAAGGCAAGGCCTCTTCTCCTTGAATAGTAAGGT
>NW_007473444.1:0-315 GCF_000475195.1 Diaphorina citri
AAGTGTCTGCTTTTGATCAAAATTTCCAATTCTCAATGTTCTATTTCTTCTTTTACTCACCTTTTCCCAATCTTACTTGGGGTCGGCGTTAAACTCCTTATTTATCCTACCCTTCCATACCCTCCTATCTAATGCTTCCTTCCTTCTCCACCCCTTTTCTCTCAAGTCCTTCCTCAACCTTATCTCTCCACCTCAGTTTGGGTCTCCCAAAAATTTCCAATGCTCAAAGCTCTCTGTTAGAAGAGTAACCAATGCATATTTCCAAGGGAGAGAGATGCATTATTTGATATTTATTATTTACACATTAGATAGCGA
>NW_007473445.1:0-315 GCF_000475195.1 Diaphorina citri
TTCTTCTTCTTCTTCTTCTTCTTCTTCTTCTTCTTCTTCTTCTTCTTCTTCTTCTTCTTCTTCTTCAATGTTTTAGATATTGTAGACTTTCAAAGGTATGTTCTGATTACGGTTAATTTACTCTTATGTAGGAATGTAACTACGTACCTACCTACGTACGTACCTTTAATTTATTGTATTCGGGTAGGCGGAACAATAAATAACAAGAAATCAGGTAGATCGATTCATAGGTAGGTAGTTAGGTATAGATACCTAATTAGGTTAGGTATAGGTGTATTTTTTTTTTTTTTTTTTTTTTTTTTTTTTTTTTAACGT
>NW_007473446.1:0-315 GCF_000475195.1 Diaphorina citri
GACCATTGATCTAGTCTAGTGTAAGCCAATACGTGTGATACGGATACAGGTAAGTCACTTGAGCTGTAAGCTGTAATCCCCTATAGAAACCTATACTTGGCTTGATATACCTACCATATACGCGAATAAAATCTTACATCTATGCAAATCCGTCATGGGACCTATATACTTGGGCTGATCTACGCCAGTATAATCTGATCTGCAGGCAAATCTGTCATGGGAAATGCGAACGAAACATATGAGTCAGCTAGTCACCTCTAATCTGAACAAAGCTCTGAAGGTGTGTCCAAACATAGTCGACCGTCGATCGACGAG
>NW_007473447.1:0-315 GCF_000475195.1 Diaphorina citri
GCGAGTTCAAAGAGGTTCTGGAGGAGGCCATGCAAAATCCCAGCCAACATACGTTGCTCTTTCTGGATAGGTAAGTCAGCTATAAGTATAAGGTAATGCTTTAGTTAGACTGTCAGCTTAGAACAAGTTGTTCCATCATACTAACAGTTAGATGTCTGACTCAGTAGGGAGATCATGTGGACAAAGTGGAAAAATAGTATTCTTATTTGTGCCAGCCTAAGCCCTATTTTATGTGACTTTTTTTAGTCATCATGCGAAATTTCCCTTTGGACTGGCAACGGGTGTGGTGGCGCCATTACGTCCAAAGTCACGTAA
>NW_007473448.1:0-315 GCF_000475195.1 Diaphorina citri
TAATGAAGAAAATATGTGTATCAAGTTCTAGTAAACAGTCATTAACACATTAAAAAATGAAATTAGCTCATTAAATAATAATAAAAACGTTCATGCCATCCATCAGGACTTCGTACTGGACCCCCCAAAAAGGAAGTAGCCAGGTAGGTACCTACCTGCACTACTCTCCCTAGCTCATTTATACCTCCCTCCTCAGTTCCTATGCTAATCCACACGAATTTTCTTTTCAATTTGCCATAAAACCCTCCATGCATGTCTTTTGTCTTTTAAGAAACGAAAATCCTTCTCGGTTTAAAGTAGCACTATACAGCAGGC
>NW_007473449.1:0-315 GCF_000475195.1 Diaphorina citri
CAAAATTTTCGATGACAAATTCGAGGAAATCAGGCTGTATCTCGTTGATGCAACTTTCAATTTCACCTTTCAATGCTTGTGGGTTTGTTGGTGTAAACCTGTGACTTTAGATGCCCTCACAAAAAATAGTCTAGGGTCTAGGGGCGTAAAATTACATGATCATGGAGGCCATTTCTCGTCAGAAAAACGGAAAATGACAGGATTACGACTAGGAAAATACTCGCGCAAAAGTGATAGTGTGTCGATTTTATTATGCTAACGTGTTGTTGAACAGTTTTAGACTCTATGATGACTAATTTTGATTTGTTTACAATC
>NW_007473450.1:0-315 GCF_000475195.1 Diaphorina citri
CACGTTGAAATCGAAGTAGGGGAAAATGGTGGAGGTGGTGTTGTTGTGGATGATGTTAGACTGGATGGTGTTAGAACTGGAGTGAGAACTGTCCAGGTGAGGAAGACCTGGAACAAAAGAAAAGATCAAATGAGGACCAAAAGAGAAAGTATCAAAACCATAAGAAAAAGTACCAAAACTTAAAAACAAACTACAAAAATTTCGAAAGAAAAGGTACCAAACCTAAAAGGAAGTCGTAGAAATAATAATAATAGTGCTTATTTATACTGCTCGCATAGGACTGAAAAGTCCCTTTACTCCAGCAGTAGGCTACTA
>NW_007473451.1:0-315 GCF_000475195.1 Diaphorina citri
TAGCGCGACCTCAAGATGCGTCCATTGAAAATAGACACTGCTTCAGGTCAATGGTCGGTAAATGTACATAATACTCCGATCAACCAACTATCGACATGGTTCGGTTACTTTTCATTCACCAGATAAGAAGTGGTGTATAAATCTCTTAGTATCTATAACGGTAGCTTAACTCCATACACAAGCCCACTCCGAGGCTTAGGTGTTACGGATGGGTTAAGCTTGTACAAATCTATAAAGGTAACGTAACATAGTTATGTAGTGTTCTCGTACATGGTTATTTGAAAAGTGTAATCTTTCTCCGTAATCCCAAAGTTT
>NW_007473452.1:0-315 GCF_000475195.1 Diaphorina citri
GGAATCCAACCTCTGAACTTAGAGCTAGCTCTGCATTTTAGAAGAGAGAGTTTATCAAAAATAGACCTTTACCTGAATAAAATTGCAACAATGTAAGGATTTCCTGCAATCTGATTGGTTCCTTCATTTTGGGTTGATGACTCATTGCTGTCACATTGATCTGGATGAACTATATAGAAGTAGGAGACCCTTGGCGAGCTGACTTTAGTCTGGGAACTAAAAATTTACGACGTGCCAATTTAATAGATCAGTTGCGCTTACTTGGGTGATGTTTCAAAGTCATAGAGCAGGAAAAATGAGGACCAACGGAATTTT
>NW_007473453.1:0-315 GCF_000475195.1 Diaphorina citri
CCTGAAAAACCAAACCTATGAGAAACCAAGTAAACCATGTAAAAGTCGCGCGACTACGCTTCCAATTTGTGACGGACGCTAAAATCTTTTTTCTCACTTCTGACGGCCTTTCTTAAACGTCTTGAAAATATTTTTAGACCCTTTTTCTGGTTGTCTTCAATATGTATCTATGTACAATATGAGGCAAACAAACATCAACGATATCATCAGGCCCACTAAAACAGCCAGTAGGTATACCTAACCTTTTCCCCTCGTGGTGATTTTCGCCTCTGTGGTCACTTTAGAACATCCAGTAGATTTCTCTACCTTTCCAAA
>NW_007473454.1:0-315 GCF_000475195.1 Diaphorina citri
GAGTGAATCAGGAGTATCCAATTCCTTTATTGCAGTCTGGCATGACAGTTCAAATCCTTCTGATGCCACATTGTACCTATGTTGTACGTATGTCAGAAAAAAAAACTGAATATAGCCCTGGGCCACGAAACATTCTGAACCGAAGCGTACAATTAAAATTAAAGACAAAAGAACTTCGGAGTACCACCTTGCCTTCATCCCATTTTAAATAGGAGTAGCTGTTCCTTGCTGGTTTTCGGTATGAATCAGTGGTTTTAGGACATGTCTGCCTAGGTAGCTTGGAAGGTGGTTTGTAAGCTCTAGGTTGCGGGTTCA
>NW_007473455.1:0-315 GCF_000475195.1 Diaphorina citri
AATAAATATAATATATAATATATAAATATAATAATATTTCCTCTTTTAAAAATATTCTACCGTTGAACCTTTGACACGTTTGGAAACGTAGCCTACTTTTTTGATGACTCCTTGCTGTCATAACCATCTAGATTGACTATAGCCCAGGAACGGAACTCGGATGGTAAATTTCAGATACGGGACGGAACTCGGAGGGACGCAACTCGGATTTTACCCTCGGGACGGAACTCAGATCCCTCCCTGGCCAGACCTTGTCACGGCGGGAACGAAAAAAAAAAAAAAAAAAAAAAAAAAAAAAACAACCAAGGGACAAAA
>NW_007473456.1:0-315 GCF_000475195.1 Diaphorina citri
CAGCCTAAATCAAAGATTTTAATAGATTGTTATTTTCAAAAAAATAAAAAATAATAAAATAAAATAAAAAGACAATTGAGATTCGACTATTAAGAAAATATTTGGTGAGCTTTTAAGAATACTCAGATTCTCATCATATATTAGACAATTAGACCAAGATCGCGAGAGAGGTGTTCACTCTTCGAGCACTGGAGTTTTTTAATTTTATTTCTTGAAGATTCTTAATTAAATAATTATTCTTCAATAATTATTTTAGTTTTATTTTAATTGTTATTTTCTTTTCTCTCTGTCCAGTATTTACCCTTCTCATCCGGA
>NW_007473457.1:0-315 GCF_000475195.1 Diaphorina citri
GTACTGGAATAGTAAAATTACTAGCGTGAGAATTCTTTAATGAATTCGTATTATGTTTAATATTTAATTTATTTCTTCTTCACTGCTATTACCCGGTGTTGTTCAGTCCCATTCTATTGTTCGCCTGAGTTGATGTAGCTTAACCTGTGTGCTTTCTCTCTCGCTAGCTGACCAGTTCTTCAGTTTTCTAACGGTTGGTCTCGAACTATACCAAACCCTGGGTTACAATCCTCCGGAGCCTGATACCACTGAGATACTTCTTAGCTTTCCAGAGTATTATGTTTAATGTGTCTATCAGTGTTATCTATTTGGGTT
>NW_007473458.1:0-315 GCF_000475195.1 Diaphorina citri
ATAAAAAAATATCACATCTTCTTTTTCCTTAATCTGGGCTGCACTGCATTTCTGAAAGGAAACTATACAATTTTGCATGCTTCACATATCAAAATTTTTACACTGAAAAACCTCTATTATAATGGTGGGTTATGCAAGGTTTTTAAAGGGGTTTCTTCAGTATTACATATTACATCATAACTATTGTGAAGTGCTATTTTATAAAGTGCTAAGTTTTTTTTTATGAGACATGGGGAGCTAAACCAATTTACAATGCAGTCTCTCTGGCCTTTTTCTTGGTTTTCACAAACCTCTCACACTTATGATCATCCTCCG
>NW_007473459.1:0-315 GCF_000475195.1 Diaphorina citri
GTTTCGAGACTTCTGTAAGAGTATTGGTGTGTCCACTATTCGCCAGTATGAGGAGGCTGAGCTCAGGTAAGAGAGAAGCAGAAGGTCCCGGGTTTGATTCCCAGTTAGATTTTTTTTTTTCAGCGTGTATTCCGGTTGTAAACATCGCTAACTAGCTCCTGCTACTCGCTTGCAAAACTTGCAATATTGTAATATCCACGAAATTTGAATTTTTTCAGCTTCATAACACATACTCGTAGGTTGTAGGTTATCTAGGTACTATGGGTTGGGCGTTCTTTGTATATGCATATGACACACTGAAAAATGTCGTTTGTC
>NW_007473460.1:0-315 GCF_000475195.1 Diaphorina citri
CACTTGAATTTAAACCACAAACATACAACTCCATAACCCACCATGCTAACCACTATATCACATAGGTTTGTGCACTATAACCAAATGCATAGATCATCCATTTTCTTACCTCAATAGCTGTTCTTGTTTGACATCAATTTCCAAAGAATGGAACTCAATGGATAGGAGTGCAACAATAGAATTGACCACTTCTATTCCAGATAACATTGTTAGAATCTGTTTCCTTCCTTCTGCACATGTTTTGGTTGGCAATGTATCATTGGCTGAAATGAGACTCATTCGCACCAAACTTGGCAAGATTGGTCTGATTTCCTT
>NW_007473461.1:0-315 GCF_000475195.1 Diaphorina citri
GAAACTCAGTCCCAAGAAAAGACACAAGATCTTGATGGAGGACTCTGTAACTTTGTGAAGTTCCATATGAATTGAGATGATGATAATGAAGAGTATTAACTCGTTATTTCATCTCAAAGATAGAGTTTTTGAAAACTTTTCAATGCGAATCATAGATTTTAAAGGGGTTCGAAAATTTTAATGCTTTTTACTTTCCTTATCCCAGAGGAAGGAAAGTAATGTAATCAGGTCAAATTTTCGATAGTCAGTTTTTAGTGCCATAACACGTTTTGAGGTCCCTGGAGCCTAAATCCAAAGTTTCAGCCATTGGTCCGT
>NW_007473462.1:0-315 GCF_000475195.1 Diaphorina citri
ACCGGCAAATGAGTGTTCTGCTTCTTGACATGCTAGAGCTTTGTCTGTTAATCTGTGAGAGGGAAAATAGAATATGTATGTATAGGTAGTTCACAATAGACTTGGGTGTACTTGATATAATCCACAATACAGTTCAAGTTCATAGACACTTTTGGTTTACCAATTTTAAAAGTCCGTCAGTAAAGATGTCTCTGGTGAAATTTGGAGATCCTCTTAGAAATCTTAAAAAATTTCAATAGTATTTAAGTTTTAATGGTTTGTTTTTATCAAACTTGATGATTGATGGATTGATAAATATAAAATATATATTATATA
>NW_007473463.1:0-315 GCF_000475195.1 Diaphorina citri
AGTTCCATGAATATAAAGGTGAGTGATAACCTCGGACCATCAAGTTCCATGAATATAAAGGTGAGTGATAACCTCGGAATATCAAGTTCCATGAATATAAAGGTGAGTGATAACCTCGGACCATCAAGTTCCATGAATATAAAGGTGAGTTATAAACTCGGACCATCAAGTTCCATGAATATAAAGGTGAGTCATAAACTCGGACCATCAAGTTCCATGAATATAAAGGTCAGTTATAACCTCGGACCATCAAGTTCCATGAATATAAAGGTGAGTTATAAACTCGGACCATCAAGTTCCATGAATATAAAGGTG
>NW_007473464.1:0-315 GCF_000475195.1 Diaphorina citri
ACATCACTGTATTAAAATGTCTCTCCTGAAAAGTAGCAAAAATCACATAGGCCGTTCTTCTTGGGAACGATTCAATTAAGTAAGTATCTAAAAAATATAACGGCAAGGAAAATAATAGAAAGTAAAAAAATATATCTATGGATCTCGGATCTTCCTTCGCTCGGTGAATAACTTGAATGTCAGGGTCAGATCGGGTGTAGAATCCGAAATGTAAAACTTTTATCTCAATTCTCAAACCGGCCAGCCTAGTTAGCTTAGTTGGTAGTGCGTCTGCCTTGTAAGCGCTAGGCCGTGGGTTCGATTCCCGCCCGGGGC
>NW_007473465.1:0-315 GCF_000475195.1 Diaphorina citri
CAAATTTCAGGTTCCCATCTTTAGCCATTCAAAAAATATTCAAGGGTCCCCGGACTTTTGAAACACTCTGTATAGTACAATAGTACATACCTACAGACGAATCATTTGACTGAAGCAGAGTCGAAGCAGAGTAATTTTTGTGCATGCAAAAAAGCATCTGCTATTCTAGTAAAATTGATAGCCCTCATGTCACCATTGTCCGTCCAACCATTGTCTTCAAGAGATAAAGTTGACTGAACTGAAGGGATTTTCTGCCATTTTTATCTTGTCCTTCTAAGCGATTGTATTACTGTGATGGAGGTACGTGCATATGTT
>NW_007473466.1:0-315 GCF_000475195.1 Diaphorina citri
AGATAGAGCGATCAGTGTGTGAACTATGAAATGTGAAATGTGAACTGTGAATGGATCTCGTTCTTATAATATAAGATTTTTTACTTTCTATTATTATAGAAGAAAATCGAGATGCAGTAATAAAAGTACGCCGTGTGAAACGGTCTTCTTTACTTCCTCAAAATTTGAGATAAAAAAATGTAAACAAATAGAAACAAGAAAGAAGAAAAATTAAAAGCTGATAACAAAAATAATTTGAAATGAAGCTTATTTAAAGTAGAAAAAGAATTCTTTAATCTTTAAATTAAATTTTACCATATTATCATTAGTGTTTTG
>NW_007473467.1:0-315 GCF_000475195.1 Diaphorina citri
TGAGAGCTATGTCTAACTGATGAGTTCAAATAAGAACGAAACGCGTCTTAGGCTGCTCCCAGGTGTTGGCTAAAACATCATAGGTAGGTATAATTGTTAATACCGTTAATAGTTAAAGTAGGTATCAGCTACGAGTAGAAACCAATTTGAAAATTAATATAACCTTGGTAGGTATTTATCATTTCACCAGAGGTCCTAAAGAAGTTTCGGTCATTTTTGATCATTTTTTCAGCCACTACACCGTCCAAATACAAAGCATAGCCTTGGTCCGACCATTTTAAGACCCAATAAATCTATTGACTTTCAAAGAAAGTA
>NW_007473468.1:0-315 GCF_000475195.1 Diaphorina citri
CCGAAGCAGATGTGAGACAAATGAAGGAGCTCATTACGAAAATGGAGCGGATAGTGAAGAGATGTGAGGAAGAGGAGAAGGAAGAGGAATGAAAGAAGAAGGAGGAGGAGGAGGAGGAGAAAGAGGAGGAATGAAAGAAGAAGAACAAAAGAAGATGGAGGAGGAATGAAAGAAGTAGAAGAAAAAGAAGGAGGAGGAGGAGAAAAAATCGGTCTAAAAAATCAAGCGAAAAATCCTTTGTAATACAAATCCAAACTTAAAAATGTCTCAAGGTTGTCCATCAAAGATGAAAAAAAAATAATAATAATAATAAAA
>NW_007473469.1:0-315 GCF_000475195.1 Diaphorina citri
TCCGCTTTATTTACATAGTCAACTACATAAACAGCTGCTCCATAAGGATCCACCATGAATTGGATATCCATGTTCGCCGCGTTCAAAATCAAAGCCAGCTTATTATAAGCATTCAGTTTTATTTCCTTCAGGTCTCTTCGAAGAAATACTTTAGCCCGACGAACCTGCGAACCTATTACCAACATGTATTCCTCCTCGCTTATTGGAACAGCAGCCAAGAAGTCATCAAAGTTCATTTCCTCCCTAGTCCTATGAAGTTCCAACATTCTTTGCTGTAAAGCCCTATACCTTGCACTATATGCCCTCTTTTCTTCT
>NW_007473470.1:0-315 GCF_000475195.1 Diaphorina citri
TTTACCCACTATTTTTTGATTATTTTCGGAAATATCCAGTAGGTAATTCCTAGATTTTTTATTTGTTTAATAACTATTATTTTATTGTTTTACGGACTTTATTCTATAAAAACAAATTAAATTTCAAAACGAATTAATTCAATTAAAAAACGGATGAAACTAATTTTGATTGTCGAGTGGGTTATTTGGTGAAGTGTTTGGGGACTTTATGAACCCAATATTTAAATCAGATGAAAATAATTTTGATTGTCAAGTGAGTTATTTGGTGAAGTGTTTTTCGGGGGTTTTAGAATCGGAGCGTGGGGTCGTGACGCG
>NW_007473471.1:0-315 GCF_000475195.1 Diaphorina citri
TTCCCCCCCCCCCAACCCCAATGCCCCAATTAACCCCTCAACTTTCTACCCAACCTAGTTTGAAAGTAGCACGCCCTGCCTTGTAAGCGCTAGGTCGTGGGTTCAATTCCCGCCCCGGGGCGGATTTTATCCTGAACGGGTAATGTTTGTTCTCGGAACGGCTGGCTTTCTCCTGTCCTTTCCTTCTTCTCTCTTCACTTTCAGAAAGATAAAACCTCAGCAGTTTCGGGACGATAAGACCTTAGCAGTTACAGTTCCCTCTATCAAACCTCAAAAAAAAAAAAAAAAAAAAAAAAAAAAAAAAAAAAAAAAAAA
>NW_007473472.1:0-315 GCF_000475195.1 Diaphorina citri
ACGTCGATTGCGCCAATTCGAGATGGATTACTGAAGTTAAGCAACGTTGCGCGTGGTTGATATCCGGATGGGTGACCATCTGGGCAACCACGTGCTGTTGCCTCACTAAAGGCTTGGTGAGGTTGTGAGTAGGCGGAAAGCTTGTTGCCGGATGGGGAGTAAAACCTCCGTCACCAAAGACCTTGGAAGTTATACAATGAAGTTAAAACTCCTAAGAAACAGGAAGAGCTTACCAACAATAAAGAACCACGTCATTTATTTCATTCAAACGTCTCAAATATGAATTAATACTTCACTGGTTGACTTTCAATTCAA
>NW_007473473.1:0-315 GCF_000475195.1 Diaphorina citri
TCTACAGTTTGTGACAAAAGTCATCGAGTTGGAAAGGAGCTTGAGAAGAAAAACAGTCTAGGGCCACAAGGATATGAAAAAGACTTTGTATATTTCTAATTGTACCTTTCATAGTCTAGATAGGTAGGCAGGTATGGAAGTAACAGGTAAATGACAACTCTAAGAAAATTCCCACTTTGTAAAACTGGACTTCTAAGAAAAGTCCCACTTTTCTAATCTCCATTTCTTTGAAAAATTTGTTTCCTTTGCCCGTCAATTAACGTTTCCTCGATTAAATTTTCCTGGAACGCTCAAGATAAGATTTTGATAATTGTT
>NW_007473474.1:0-315 GCF_000475195.1 Diaphorina citri
AGAGTGTTAGGGGAGGGAAGGTTCAAGAAAGGAAGAGAGTGTATGGCTGTATGGGAAGGGAGAGAGTATTGGGACGGACGTAAAGGGAGGCACAAAAAAGGGACAATATGGAAGGGAGAAAGGATTTTCCGAGGGAAAGAGGAAGGACAGAAGGACGAGAGTGTTAGGGGAGGGAAGGTTCAAGAAAGGAAGAGAGTGTATGGCTGTATGGGAGGGAGAGGAGTATTGGGACGGAGATAAAGGGAGGTACAGAAAAGGGAAAATGTGGAAGGGAGAAAGGATTTTCCGAGGGAAAGAGGAGGGACAGAAGGACGA
>NW_007473475.1:0-315 GCF_000475195.1 Diaphorina citri
GATTGAAGTAGAAGAAGCTCGGTAAGCTAGTTAGTGACTACGTTACGTAGTATCCTTCAAATATCAGCTACCATCTAACGCAGGTACTGTGACTATAGGTGTGGCTTGAACGGACAGTGTAAATAGGGCTTTATGACTGGAATGTTATTGGACGTTACTGGTGTTTACAAGGACGTCACTGGTGTATTTTGACTGGATCTTGACTTGAACAGATGGATAGTGTTAATTTATTTTAGTGGCTTTAACCGCCAATTTCTTCCCCCAAAAGGCGCCCTAGCTAGTAGGTCGTTCGAGAATATTTTGATGACTGTGAGT
>NW_007473476.1:0-315 GCF_000475195.1 Diaphorina citri
GGATTACCTGTATACATTTTTGGAAGGGACAAACTCCTCCGATTTAATAAATATAAGTAATATGTAGATACCGAGGTAGGTATCTAAAAGTTATATAAATATCTAAACAATATACCTACATCATTGTGCATTTTAAAATAAAATTGCATTATGGTTGTAAAACTATTCAACCTTGGAGGTTAGCACAGAAGCAGTAATCATAATATATTATTACCATTCTCATTTCATTTGAAACTAAAATTTGCAATTGTAAACAAGGGAGCGCGAAGCGCGACCGCATGCACAACCGTGCGAAGCCCCGGGAGCACGCAGTGC
>NW_007473477.1:0-315 GCF_000475195.1 Diaphorina citri
TTGTCTCGAGATGCATCGCGCGGTGGTGAATTCCGTCCACCTCAGTAGTCAAATAAGTGATTAGTTGATGTAAATATAAGAAATTGAGAAATCACAAGTATAATAAGCAATTGTTTGAAGAGGCAAATAAGCAATTGGTTCACATTAGCTGATAAATTGTGAATCTTAGTACATACCTACCTAAGTACATACTCAAATTAGAAGCAAATATTTGCAGGGCTGCATTCCTGAAAGCATCATGGAAACTTTTCACTTCACATTCTGTAACTGTATTTGTTTATAATGGTAGTGCAATATTTTCAAAGGTATTCTTCT
>NW_007473478.1:0-315 GCF_000475195.1 Diaphorina citri
CTCTTGCAGGGGTAAAAGGACTTTTGAGTAATATTCAAACAGTCCTATTAAGCACTGTATTAGGGTCTTTTGTTGTATTATGTTCTTAAACCCTTAAATAAACGAGATCTTGTTTAGACTGCTGGGGTAAAGGGACTTTTTAGTCTCATTCTAATAGGATAAACAAGGTCTATTCTATTCTATTATTACTTGATCATTTGATCGACCACCCGTGTTCTTATACGCACTTCACTTATCTTATCTACCTACACTTAATACAGATTTCACTGTATTAAGTCTATATTTAGTTTGACTTAATTTGTCTGAAAAGTGCCC
>NW_007473479.1:0-315 GCF_000475195.1 Diaphorina citri
GACTTCTAGATCCCGATATAAATTGATATAAAAAAATACCGGTAAATCTTAAACTTTGACGTCACGACTCTTTGAACTTTTTTCATTAGAACGGCAATTAAAAATTGAATTTTTGACCTCTTAAAGTTACTTTTTCGGAGTTTTGACCTCAGATGGATTTTCACAACTTTTTACGTAGGAATCGACCTTTTATTCATAATTTTTACCCAAATGCAACTGCTCCCTCCATTCAAGTTGTTCTTACCTCGGTGGTGTAGTGGTCAAGGCGCTCGCCTGGTAAACAGGAGGGCGTGGGTTCAATCCCAGCCGAGGTAT
>NW_007473480.1:0-315 GCF_000475195.1 Diaphorina citri
ATAAATTGGTTTACCTCTGTTTCTGATTCTCGGGAAGGATAAATAGCGCCCTCTGTGATTTTTCCACCACCAATCTCCTCCTCTTCTTCTTCCTCTACCTGAAAATGGAAAAAAATCTGGCATTAACATCACATGGCTCCTGATTTTTCTACCCAATTTGTTATGTCTGCCACTCACACTCACTGTCTGAAAGGCCACTGTCTCAAGCTTTTTCCCCCACACGTCAGACGATAGGAGAAAGTCAACTGTTCCGAGAACGAACCTCATGTGTTTAGCGTAAAATCCGTCCCGGGCTGGAGTCGGACCCTCGACCTA
>NW_007473481.1:0-315 GCF_000475195.1 Diaphorina citri
CTTGGAATCGTAAGCACATTTCACCCCGAGTAACGTACGCTAGTCTTCTAGTCTATTATGCAAGTAAACATTTTTGTAGGTCAAAAGTTTCTACTTCTACCACACTACATAACTTTTTCCTGTATAATATTATAAGCTACCTATGTACCTACCTACCTACCTACCTAGTACCTAGCTGTTTGCCTCGAGCTTTGCAACGGAGAATTTTTTCCGGGAATCGTCTCTGAAAGACTGAAACCCATGTAATACCAACAGGTGGAGACTCCACGCCGGAAGCACTGTTCCGTTCCAAGAACGCACCGACATCAACTCTTA
>NW_007473482.1:0-315 GCF_000475195.1 Diaphorina citri
GTGTTCACCCACAGGCCCTTATGTATAAAAACACCTCTTTAAATGAGGGACAGCTTCTTTATTCCTGGAATTTTTTCAACAAACAAATAGCAAAATTTCACTCAGAGGCCCTCTTTCAGAAAATATGTAAGTGGCCCATGGCAGCAAGTGTGGTCACTGGTCAAGCTATTAGGTCTAAAGAGGAATCTCCTTGGTGGAATGAAAAAAAGTATGGTAATAAAATGCAGCTTAACCATAAGCAAGACATGAAAGCAAAATTAATAATAATTCAAAAACTTTTACTCATCATGACAATGTTTGCTTCAATATAAAGCT
>NW_007473483.1:0-315 GCF_000475195.1 Diaphorina citri
GCAGGCGAATTTTTTGAAGATTTTGGTCTACAATAGTAAGAGAAGCAGACTTGTCAAAGGTGTAATCTTCAGGGCCGCGGGAGAACCTTTCAGTAAGTATGTAACCTGTCATGTGTCAGTTTTTTATGTAATTAAATACGTGTAAAAGACGAGTATAGTTATTTCCCCCCAATACATTTCTACAGAACACAAAATGACCGCGCCGCAGGCGAAATTTTTCGAGAAAATTTAAGTAGTTCCTTCAAGGTTGCATACTTTTTTTTAATGACCAAAGTCTTTTTCTCGTTTTATAGGCTTTGAAATATTCCCAAAACT
>NW_007473484.1:0-315 GCF_000475195.1 Diaphorina citri
CCAAATCCAGGAACACTCAAGACCTCTCTGGTGAAATATCTTAAAGGCTTACAATGAAAGAAAATAGATAAATAATATATATTAAGTACCTAGCAAGTTACAAAGAAAGAAATTGCGATTTGAAGTTCCGAGGGGTTAAGAATTGAGAATGTATATTCAGAGTGAATCAGTGAATCTGAATATTCTTGTTCCTGGTGTGCTAGTAAACCAGGTCCAAGTTTTCAAGTCTGCGTTTTATCTAGACCAGGGGTTCTCAACCTTTTAGTAAACACGTACCACTTGAAATTTTCAGAGATTTTGACGTACCACCTTATA
>NW_007473485.1:0-315 GCF_000475195.1 Diaphorina citri
ATTCTAAAAATATAAAAATAAATAATAAAAATAATAGTAATAATGATGAATAAAAATCTGGATAGGAAAAAAATATAATTAAAATAAAAAAAACTATTATAAACCACAGCTGTGGAATTTCATTAAAGGGTTCTGGGTTCGATCCACGGAAATTCAATAAAATATTACACTTTTAGTGTAGGTACCCCAGTTTATTTTATTTATTTACCTATTCATTCTGGATTTTCAGCCAAATCCCCAATAATGCCCTGACGAGGCTGAGTGCACCCCATAAACAGCTAGTAGTCAGTTTTTTTTTTTTTTTTTTTTTTTTTT
>NW_007473486.1:0-315 GCF_000475195.1 Diaphorina citri
CAAGATTTTGAAAAAAAAAGACGCGAAAATTAGGAAAATAGTGTGCACATCACAGGTATGTACACCACACTTACATTACGGAGCTAACCGGAGCTTCCAAAATTGACCAAAGTTACAAACAAGTAATAACTATAAGTACATAGTGCTTTATTTAGACTGTCAGGTTAGCACAAGATGTCTAATTAGACCGGGCACTCACTATCAGGTATGCCTGAGCAGGTCTGCCTGTCAGGTATACTTGATACCTGATAGTGAGTGGCTGGCCTTACGCTAACAGATTTATTCTTTGAAGGAATATTCTTTGAAGTGGCATTT
>NW_007473487.1:0-315 GCF_000475195.1 Diaphorina citri
TACCTCTACTTGGCATTGTCTCTCGCCCTTAACTTTTTGTATAAAACATCTCTCTCCTGCATTGTCTCTTGAACTTTTCAAGTCAAGTTCACAAGGTCATTCACGCCCTTCACGCTGAGATTTTCCCCCGCAGACGGCTAATTTGATTAAGTGGTGGATGCAGAACATTGTATACGTGTGGAAGATGGATAAAAGCAAACTGTGTAGGTGGAAACAGAGTTTAACTAGATAAGTGAATTTAGAGATAAGTGGGAGAAAACAGGAAGGTGAAGTTTTTTAGTGAGGCAAGTTTTGAAGTAGAACAAATTGAAATTT
>NW_007473488.1:0-315 GCF_000475195.1 Diaphorina citri
GAGCACCTCCACGATGAGGCAGGCTAGGAGGCCGAAATGGGCGCCGGCCGGGCCCACCTGAGAAGAGATAAGGAAATTATTGTTAGGGATTGGATTTTTACTTTATTAACGGAACACTCAACACTTTTGATCTGAGAGAGACACAATCAATAAAATTTACTGATGAATTGCCCAAAGTTTGGATTGCAAAAATGACACAGCATACCTACCTACTTCTCAGACAAAATTTCTTTTTTCGAATTTATCTGTGAATCAAGCGTGCCGGGAGGCGCGCGAACGTCAAGAGTTCAGCGCCGCCCGGCCTCTATACTAAAC
>NW_007473489.1:0-315 GCF_000475195.1 Diaphorina citri
CAAATTAGGTAGGTACATAGGTACTGATTGAATAAACTACGGGCTAAATAATTCCCGGAGGGACGGGCCCAGCTTGTTCCTTATTCTCCTTTCTCTCTTCTTCCTCAGAACGTCTTGAAGCCTCTATCTTGTTCCATCTTCTCTTCAATGGATTAAAAAAATATTTTCTCTCCATCTCTCTCTCTCCCTCCCTCCCTCCATTTTTTACACCTTATAATTTCTGATCTCAAAGATATTAACAACTTTTTATTTTCCAAGTTGTTTTTTCACATACTATTTTATGAGTAATATTAAATTTATAAGTTTTCATACTAA
>NW_007473490.1:0-315 GCF_000475195.1 Diaphorina citri
GTGATAACTTTTTTTTTCGATGAGTTACAGCGTTTTTTGTAAACATACTTTTCAAGGATTTTGATGAAAATTTGAAAAATTTAAAGTTAAATATCTCAGTTTGATGGTTTTCATTTATTGCCCTTTTTGCACCCAGCTCCTCAATCAGACCGCGTTTCTGGATTGAACTGGGTATTCAATATAGCTCAATCCTAGGTTGATCTCTATTCTGATATGGTGAAACCTGCTCTTAAAAATCCTTTAAAAAAATACTAATAAATAAGTAATCAATGAAGTTATGACATACCTTTATCAGGTCCACTGTCCGGACTCCCA
>NW_007473491.1:0-315 GCF_000475195.1 Diaphorina citri
AATAAGGCAATAGCAAACCGGAGGCAAGCGTGGCTGAAATGGAACAGTAGAAAAAGTGTGGAAAACCATGGAAACTTCTTACAAGTCAGAAAAGAAACAGCAAAACTTATCACTGCAACAAAAAGGAAGTTTAACAAAACCCAAATTCAAGAAATACAAGAAAATTTCCAAAAGCACCACACCCGCGAGTTTTATCAAACTTTCAAAACTCAATTAACAAAGTTCAAACCACCCACACTACATGTCAGGGGAACTGATGGTAAATTGAACTTAAACGACAAATCTTGTGCTAAAGCCTTTGGTCAATACTTTTCA
>NW_007473492.1:0-315 GCF_000475195.1 Diaphorina citri
TTATTGAAATAAACTTCTTTTCTTTTGTTCCCAGGTCATGGTGGCAATTCAGCTGTGAACACTTCTTGGAACATCAACATTGCTGCAACTCTGGCCTGGTCCGAAAGCGATGATTCGATGAAATTTACACTGGGTATCTTGAGTACCTATGGTCTTCTCTTTTTAGCCCGTCCTTCCTTTATTATTACGATAGGAATAAAAAGGTATAAGGGACGGGCTATTGTATTCGCTTCGGTGTCGTATGTCTGTCTGTCTGTCACTCTGTCTGTCCCCAAGAAGGACTTATCCAAACCTGGTGGACCTACATATATATCA
>NW_007473493.1:0-315 GCF_000475195.1 Diaphorina citri
ATGCTTGTACAGTGATGCTCATGATGCTCTTTGAATACAAAACAAATAGTCAATCTATCGAATCAAAAGCATATTACAATATCCTTATTTGCTCAGACAATATACAGGGGGGTTTAGAGAACAAGAAACCTCTAGGAGTCAGCCTAACAGCTCGTTCCCACTGCACGAAACGAATACGACTTTGTCTTCGTCCAAAGTTTAAGGTGTGTCCACACATAGTCGACCGGCCGGTCTACAATCCTGCCTCGGTGGTGTAGTGGTCAAGGCGCTCGCCTGGTAAACAGGAGGGCGTGGGTTCAATCCCAGCCGAGGTAT
>NW_007473494.1:0-315 GCF_000475195.1 Diaphorina citri
AAAGAAACAAGTGATTTTATAAATAATGGTAATCGCAGTTTATACTTTTATAGGGGGGAAAGGTTTGTCAAGTCACAACACGCTTGACTGCCATGCAGATGGTATCGAGTTAGATTACCAGAGTCGGCAATTCGCACTGGTATATGTTTCAATTGCAAATACTTCAAAGGGTTATCCCCTGATGACCTATCACCCAACTAAAAAGGGACATACTAGGTACGGGATGGACATGCTACAACACAGACCCAGTCCAATGTATCACGTCTAAAGGAATCACCTACCTTTCTCATTCTCCTTGTTCGTCTCCAACTGCAG
>NW_007473495.1:0-315 GCF_000475195.1 Diaphorina citri
TGAGAGCTAAATCATGAGAACTAGGCTTGAGGGTATTTCACAAACCCTAATATCTTGTGTTTCCCTTGGAAGACAGTGTGAGATTCTAACTTTCTGAACCGACCACGGACCCCGAAAAAATCTTTTGTCTCATTTGATAGGCCTTGGGAAGGTAGGTCCTGGGGAGTATGATACAATGAATCATTTTTCATCCACTTCCAATGCTGAGTCATGTGAGAGAATTTTAAAACCTAGGTTTAGGGTCCCTGGCGATTTTTGTCGCGTGATTGTTGCAGTTGTGCTCTTTATGATTTCCATCCGTTTTTTACTTTTGAT
>NW_007473496.1:0-315 GCF_000475195.1 Diaphorina citri
CGGGAATGAGAGGGGTCGAGAGAGGGGGAAGAATAGACGCCGGCGGCGGGCAGAGACATGCTGATGAGGGATGAATGATCTGGAAATAAGTACAAACTTACTTTGGTCAAATGGATACCAAATCAGATTGTATCATTGTACCTAGGTATTGTAAACAGGTACTTAGAAGTAACTTTTGAAAATTAGTACTTAAGTAACTCTTCTTTTCTCTTCTCTCTCCCTTTAACCTTTCTCCATAGGTATTCTTTTTTCTATGTTCTCTCTCTCTCTCTCTCTCTCTCTCTCTCTCTCTCTCTCTGGGTCGTTCTTCATTTT
>NW_007473497.1:0-314 GCF_000475195.1 Diaphorina citri
AGTAAATGATTATAAGAATGTAGCATTTTTGATCAGAGTTTAAAATGCTGCGTCCTGGTTGGTTGATTATCTCGAAGTCAAGCGCCAACAGCCTGAGCATCAGGAATACGCTCCCTCCGTCCCAAAGTTTTTAGCTAATTATGTGTTAGGTATCATGGGTTAGGTATCTAAAGCTTTAATTCAATTAAAATCTCACAGTTTGACTTGGTAGAACGCATCGCCGATTCGATTCTTGAAAATCACATCGTTCGTTCAATTAATTGTTCAAGGCGTGTTCTCGTTTTTCCAGTTCTGTCCAGCGGGGCGCACGGTGG
>NW_007473498.1:0-314 GCF_000475195.1 Diaphorina citri
GCCCCACCGGGTCCCTCAAAGGCTCGATATGGGAGTATTATGGTGGTCCCTCAAAGGCTCGATATGGGAGTATTATGGTGGTCCCTCAAAGGCTCGATTGGTCGTCGTAAATCCTAATGAAATTTGTGCCAGATTTCAACAAAGTGTGACAAACAATATGGGAGTATTATGGTGAAATAATTTGGTAGACAAATTGAGGGAAAATTACTAATTTTGCTCGTTCAATAAGGAATGAGTATATGTATTGATTTATTCAAAATGTCGATGTAGGACAGACAGTCCCTTCTTTCTTTATTGTATTCTATGTATGGTAC
>NW_007473499.1:0-314 GCF_000475195.1 Diaphorina citri
TACTTGTACTAAAACCAGAACCCATCGTAAAAAAATGATGTAACCAAACCACAAATGATAATAATGTTATTGAAATGGTTGCATATAATAAAGAATTATAAGAAAATATTGGTTTTTTACATTTATTTGATAGTATTTCAGAAAATATACCAAAAGAAGGTAATATTAAAATATAAACCTCAGGATGACCCCAAGCCCAAATCAAATTTATATAAGTCATTTGTTGACCACCATAAAATAAAGTAAAAAAATGAAAATTAAAATTTCTATCTAAAAACAATAATAAAATAATTATATTCAAAATAGGAAAAGCT
>NW_007473500.1:0-314 GCF_000475195.1 Diaphorina citri
AACTTATTTATTTCATTGTTTTTTAACTATCATTGTTTGAATTCATGTGGTGCCATCTACCCTGTACAAATAGATAGGTAGAGATACCTATCTAGAGCTGATATCTAAGAGATACCGACATGTAGTTACGTACAATAGGTACCTATGTCTGCATCTTGTTTTTGTGAATTTTCATTACTGCAGAGTATCTTCTTCTCATCCTTTTCCTTCTTCTTCCTCTTCCTCCTTATTCCTTCTTCTTCTTCTTGCTCTTGTTCCTATCTTCCATCGCCTTTTCCTCTTAGTATACTTAAATTCTCCATTCTCCCTCTCCT
>NW_007473501.1:0-314 GCF_000475195.1 Diaphorina citri
AGGGACAGAGAAAGAGAGAGAACACAATGAACGACATTTAACAGTTGAATAGATATTCAAAGGAAAACAAAGGAGAGGGAATTATTCAACAGGATGCCTCGAGTTTCTTTGAACTTCAGGGCCGGACTTGTAAACCAAAGTTGGGTGGGAGAAAGACTGATAATGTCCCTCGGAAGAGATTCCAGTGAAACACAAGCACTTGAACATCAGGGCCGGACTTGTAAACCAAAGTTGAGTGGGAGAAAGACTGATAAAATGTCCCTCGGAAGAGATTCCAGTGAAACACAAGCACTTGAACATCATGGACGGACTTG
>NW_007473502.1:0-314 GCF_000475195.1 Diaphorina citri
TGGTATGTAGTTCACAAATGTGACAAAGATGCAACACAAAACGTTTGGTTGAGATGGTTGCTGCCCTTGGCGGTATTTCGACCGCTTTTGGACAGATTTCGACCGTTTTTTGGCGGTTTTCAGCTATAGCGACATAACGGTTAGAGATATTGTAAAAGAACACTCAAATAACCATCATTCAATAGGATAAGGAAAGTCGTGTGATGTTCACACCAGATTTTTGTCTACTGTCATCAAGTCAGTGTCAGTGTCTCTATAGTCCCTGCTGGATTGCCTTGTTTGAGATATCTAACGTGTGTCTGTGTTGGTACGAG
>NW_007473503.1:0-314 GCF_000475195.1 Diaphorina citri
TTATATTATGATAAGCCAATATTTCTACCCTATAAATTAGGTTCAGCTAATGTTGATACATCTTCATCTTATTATTTATTTATTTAGAGCCTTTTTTGGTTATAATTAAATGTACACAAATACAAGAAATTACAAACAAAAGGCGACATTATTGCCTGGAGCAATCTCTACCAATCTTATATGAACTAGACTGAATAAATGATGCCGTAAAATTAGAAACATGTGTCTTTTGCCGATTCTGGAATCGAACCCGGGACCTTCTGTACGTCGAGCAACCGCGTTACCGTTGGGCGATTTGTGTCCCCTTTAATTTC
>NW_007473504.1:0-314 GCF_000475195.1 Diaphorina citri
GAGAGACAGAAAGAGAGAGAGACAGAGACAGAGAGAGAGAGAGAGAGAGAGAGAGAGAGGGAGGAGGAGGAGGAAGGAAGATATACATAGGTATTAGGTATTTTTCTTTCTTCCCTTAGGAGCAGTTCCTATGGAGCAGTTGCAAATGGGTAAAAATTATTAATAAATGGTCGATTCCTCTGTAAAAAGTTGAGAAAAATCCAAATCCGAGGTCAAAACTCCGAAAAAATAACTGCAAAAGGTCGAAAATTCAATTTTTATTTTCCGTTCTAATGAAAGAGCTCAAAGATGTGTGACGTCAGACTTTACGCAGT
>NW_007473505.1:0-314 GCF_000475195.1 Diaphorina citri
CTCCGCTCTTATCAACGATTGCATTTGTGACCTTGAAATTGAAGCAATGATACAGTACCTTGGCGTGTGTGTGTGTGTTTGTGTGTGTGTTTGTGTGTGTGTGTGTGTGTGTGCGTACAATGTACAATTGATTGCATATACATAATCTCATGTGGTCCGCGAGATTTTTGGTTTATCAATAGTGGTCCGCCAATTCTAAAAGGTTAAGAACCCCTGCCTTAAGGTATCCATTTTCTTATGTTGTTTATTTTCTTCTGCTTTAATACTAATGGCGTCTGTTTGTCATAGGCCACTTTCGATTTTTCACCTATCAA
>NW_007473506.1:0-314 GCF_000475195.1 Diaphorina citri
GTTCTTTGGATTTGGCAAATGGGATACTATTCTTTTCGAGGAGGAATCCGTGCAATATAATGCGGAATCTTTGTAAACTAAAAAGTTCAGGTTCTAAATAAAATAACATTAAAAATCTCTGAGATAATTATGGTGACGATGTCTTTCAATTTCATCTATAAATATAGAATCTCAAGTTGAATAAGCTGACTCTTAAACAGGACTACCTTGGCGTTGCTATTCAATCCCCTCGGAGATTGAACTGTATCGAAAAGACGAGAGAATGAAAACACAAGTAGAATCTTCTTTAACTTCTCACAGTAATTAAAACAAAG
>NW_007473507.1:0-314 GCF_000475195.1 Diaphorina citri
GAAAGTAAAAAACGGCAAAGATCTTGAAAATATGAAATTCAAAGAGTTCGCCAAGAGTAGACGAGTTGTCTGTACAGTGACCCTTGAAATCCGACTTCAATATCCTTAAATCACTTTTCCAGTTGACCATCAATCGAAGATCAGAAATTTGACATTATCTGAATTATTTTTGACGCAACGATCGCTGACTCTATTGACCTATTTGATTTGGAACATAAAACTCTTAATATCCAAACGAACCAAGTTGTAAACTTTTTCGTCTTCACATTTAATGTCCCAATGGGAGGTCTCTCCAAATCCATATCGAAGTCTGA
>NW_007473508.1:0-314 GCF_000475195.1 Diaphorina citri
TATGACTACAATTTTTGAATAGCACTGGTTCGATAGCAGTCTTTAAGCCCTTTCTTTTGATGAAATTGGATCTTGAAACCAACCTTAGTGGTGCAGTTGTTAACGCGTTGGACTTTGAATCTGGAGGTTGGTGGTTCGAGTCCCAGTCATGTCATAAAATTTATCTAGGTGAAATAATCGGGGAACGATGTTTGTGACAAGCATTTAAATATGCTCAACACAATTAAAATTCCTTTCAATTGGATCTTGAAAAAGTTCGTCCAGTTCAGACTTATGTGGCGTATGGTACAGGTGGGCCAATAAATGGTACGTTT
>NW_007473509.1:0-314 GCF_000475195.1 Diaphorina citri
CCTCTTTGGCAAAGTGTACATTCCATAAGTGATGCTTATGCTTTTTACTTTTTCGTTTTCACTTTCCTCCCATTTCCTTTTCTTATTTTGTCACCTTTCTCTTTGATTTGAACTTATTGACCTCTCTTTCCGAGGATGTTTTTCATCTTTCCTTCCTCTTTATTTCTCTCTTTATATTTTTGTTTCTTCTCCTTTCTTTTTCTTCTCATATACTTCCAGTCACGAGTTCTTGTTGGTCTTATTTTTAGTTATAATATTCAAGTACAGTCGAACGGAATCCAAGGGATCGGCAATATTTACCTCCTTATCCACGG
>NW_007473510.1:0-314 GCF_000475195.1 Diaphorina citri
TCAACTATACTACATACAATCCCTGGAATAATCAACGTCCTACACTTCAACCTACTTTGATCTTCTCTCTAATAATGTATGTGTTCTTCATGTCTGGTACTTGTTAGACCTTCATCAAGAAATATCTACACATCATCAAAGAACACATGGACAATCAAGAGGTAAATATCACAGACAGAGCTAGTCCTAATCAAGCAACTAAACTGAAAGAAATGGCACACTATGTAAATGTAGTGATGTGTGTGTCCTAGAAATAGAAAAGCTTGAGAACAAACTCCATTCAACATCCATGTAGAGAAATGTATAGTGACCAT
>NW_007473511.1:0-314 GCF_000475195.1 Diaphorina citri
AAGGTCGTGACTAGAATCGTTGGTGAGCGAATTCAACTGTGTTCCGACACCTAATTTTTGATCAAAGTATATTATTTATAAAGCTGAGAAAACGAGCTTTCCAACTATGTATGTCACATTTGGACGAAATTTCTCTAAGCTCCAGTGTGAATGAAAGTTCGCGCGAAAAAAATTCCCATATATTGCAAATAAGGTCGTTACTTAAATCGTTGGTGAGCGAATTGAACTGTGTTCCTACACCTAATTTTTGATCAGAGTATATTATTTAGAAAGCTGAGAAAACGAGCTTTCCAACCATGTATGTCACATTTGGA
>NW_007473512.1:0-314 GCF_000475195.1 Diaphorina citri
ACATATTTCCATCGGAAGTTACTTGCCTGGAATAATTCAATTTCAACAAGAAAATTTCCGGTCAATTTTTTTCTCCTTCGTCTTAATTTATCTAGAATTTTCATCTTGTTTCTCATGATGTACGAGGCCTTTTGTTTATATTTTCCCAAGTAGGTCCGTTTTCATAAAATACTGTTGGTGGTGGAATAACCACTTTCCTGTTTATTTGGCGAAAAACATCAAACAAATAGGTACGATTATAGTACATAGTTTACTCTGACAATGTGAAAATGGTGTGGAAACTAAATAGTGTTTGTTTTGAAAGATAATTACAT
>NW_007473513.1:0-314 GCF_000475195.1 Diaphorina citri
GTTGTGACATAATAACACAAAGAAACTGCATTTACATTTTTTATTAACAATATCTTGGGCTTTTATGGCAAAATGGGCTTAAGGCCCAGGCATACAGCCAAAAGAGTCCCTGTACAACAATAGGCTACCAATCAATATTTTTGTGGTCAATTTCTCAAACAAATTAGTGTTTTTTGACAGAGGTTTAAGGTCATTGTATAACTATTGAGGTATTTAGTGTCAGAGGTTTTACTCTGCATTTGAGCATTCTTACTTAGCCTGAGTAGGGCCGGGAAAAGCTTGTAGCACGTGATTTGCCCAGATGGGTAGTTACT
>NW_007473514.1:0-314 GCF_000475195.1 Diaphorina citri
AAATAAACAGGTAAGTATTGAAAAGCAGAGAGGAATGATTTAAACTTGAATTTTAAAACAAACACTTCTTGTTCAGAAAACTTGTTGGTATTGATTTATTTTATTTAAGTAGATGATTTACCTAAATAAAAAAATAACTGAAAATAAAATGTCTAAGCGACGAAGTAAAACGTTACACTTAGGATATTTCGGAAAACTTAGCCGTATGAGTTATTTACAGTGGAATTGGTTTGGTATTGGTTTGTTTGCTGAGCAACTAAAAAATAGTAAACATTAATTTACCAACATGCATGTAATCAAGAAGATATTGCTGC
>NW_007473515.1:0-314 GCF_000475195.1 Diaphorina citri
AAAAAAAAAACTAGGATTCCCATTAAATCAGGGGAACTAACCCAATAATAGAGTTCTTTGTCCCTAAAAATACACAAGAAGTACTTAGAGGGATATAAAGGAGAGATGTTAAAAGAAATCAAGAAGAAAGTACAACTTCCTATTATGTCCACACCAAAGTCTCCAAAAAAATTTTTAATAAAAAGTAACTTACCCTTCAATACTTTCGGCTGGATGGGTAAGTCCAAATATTGGCCGTCTGGTTTGGATTTACTCAGACCCATATCTCCTCTGTCCAAACCTTCAGGTAGTGAGCTGAATGCTTTGAGCTTTCC
>NW_007473516.1:0-314 GCF_000475195.1 Diaphorina citri
CCTCATCTCGTGGTATGTTGCTCCTTTAGCGATCTTTTATGGTGCTTCTTAAATAGTCCTTTGTAGCGCTCCTTTAACGGTAATATGTGGTGCTCCTTTAACGATCCTTCGTGGTGCTCCTTAAATAGTCCTTGGACATGCTTCTTTAGCAGTCCTGTGAAGTATAAATTCCGTTACCACTCAGTTACACACATCGGCAGTGTCTTGCCGTCCTCTTTAATTTAAGAAATGAAATGAGTCAAGCAAAAAGCAATCTAAGGGATTTTCGTTTTTGGTTCTTTGTGATTGAATTTTTGATGGACATGTGACGTTTA
>NW_007473517.1:0-314 GCF_000475195.1 Diaphorina citri
AACAACTGCTGTAGACTTTTTTTTTCGCTAGACTTGATCTCGAGAAACACTCTACGAACTTGGTAGAGAGTGGTCTCGCGATACCAAGTCAAGTTGACCAAGTTGAGAACAGCTGATCTAAGATCATGTCTATGTTTTTGTTTACTAATATATTGTGATACATTGCAATCACATAGAATATGCTCCTAGATACTAATATTATGTAGTATGTACCTACTAAGATACTGCATTACTGTACAATCTTCACATGTTTGCAATGCTTGCGTTTAGAATCACATAAAAATTAACTGCTAAATTTACCCAAAGCGTTAGGT
>NW_007473518.1:0-314 GCF_000475195.1 Diaphorina citri
ATAATCTCTGTGATTTTATTGATTCTGGTTAAATTTTCGATATTGTTGACAAAAAATTTCGAGGTTCGGTCATAAATTCACACGGGTAGGTAGGTACCTAGTATGTATCTATACCCTCCCACCTTGGTCTTAGAATCTTTATCCCAGTAAAGAACGCTAATAAAATTATGGGGTTCATAATTATGCACAATTGCACATTGTTTCATCTCACAACCTCTCTCGAGTTCAATGAAGGTTTTCATCCCAAGGGGTAGTCTTCCTAGACGGACTGTTCAACAATTTGAGGTTGATTAGCTTAACGCCTTTCAACGACC
>NW_007473519.1:0-314 GCF_000475195.1 Diaphorina citri
TGAGAGTCGGAATATTGTCTGATGTACTGTTTCCTTGGTTTTAATTTCCTCACAGAAATACAAGTAGGTATATATATATATTTTCGTGTCCAGAAAATATATATATACCTATACCTACTTGGTTTTAATTTCCTCACAGAACTACAAGTAGGTATAAGGTAGTTAGTTACCTACTTATCGTCTCGGTAGGTTTACATAGAAAGGTACTTATCGTCTGAGTTTTCCCACGATGTTCTCTGAGAGATCTTTGATTTGGGTCTTCAGTGGTCGTCTGGAAAACACTTGGACTGACACCTCTTCAAGCACAATACTGG
>NW_007473520.1:0-314 GCF_000475195.1 Diaphorina citri
TAAGCATTTCTATTGAAATCAGCGTGTTTCGAACTTCCTTTATCAGCGAAGAAAAAAAAAAGTGGTTGAGCCCCATTTTAGGGAACAGTTTAGCCAGTGACTACGGAGGTCTGTGTTATCTTTTATGTGTTGCACATTGCATAACTCAATTTGTTTACAGGCATTCATAAAAAAATGTTCCTCTAACAAAGCTAGGTATACCTAGGTACTTTCCATTATTGGAGGAAACTGTAACTGAAAGTGTCAAGGTCCCATCGTGAAGAAAGTGGAGAGATAAGAAGGATTGGAGAAAGCCAGCTGTTCCGAGAACGAAC
>NW_007473521.1:0-314 GCF_000475195.1 Diaphorina citri
GGAGTGGAAATATAAACAGATCCCTCCTATAGGTGCCTTCAGTGCTTTGGCAGCTTGGTGATGAAGCTTGATAAATTAATATAAATAAACAGGAGGGAATGAATTTGAAACCCAGGCCAGGTAAATAATGTATTGTTACAATGACCAATGTCCATTTAGACACCAATTTGGTATTGGAACAAATATCAGGCTTACTTGGAGATTATAAACCAGTTCAACCTAAAGGATACTTCCCCTGTAGGTTGAAGGCTAGATGGACCCTGGGATTAGCTTACCTGATTTCCGAACGAGAATCCTGCCGAGGCATTATTAGT
>NW_007473522.1:0-314 GCF_000475195.1 Diaphorina citri
TAAAAAAAAAAAAAAAAAAAACTACCTCCCTCTCTCTCTTTTCTTACTCTTTCATTCTCCTAATCCATCTTATCCCTTATTTTCTATCCCATTTTCGTGTTTTTCCTTGTTCTTCCTTTAAAATCTCACGTAGCAAATCGAAAAACTTTCCTCGCAAATACACATTCCAAAAGCTCATCAAGTAACTTCTGTCTCAATAAAATTTGTATGAACGCCTGGTAACTATTTAGGTATGCAATGTGCAAGGAACAAAAGACGAAAGTTTCAGAGAGCTGATAGAGGACATTCTAAATTCTAAAATGTCAGAAAAAAAA
>NW_007473523.1:0-314 GCF_000475195.1 Diaphorina citri
GAGAATAGGACAACATAGATAAAATAATTGGTACCTACTACCTACCAACCTACCCTATTAAAACTAACACATGTGAAATCCTCATTTAACTCTTGGCTAATATATTTTAATTCGCTTCTTTGCGCCATTAAAATTTTAATTCAGCACTATTCTACCAATTTCATATGCATATAGGATTTTCATACTTAAGTAACATTGTGTCCTTGCCAGTAGTGTGGGGTGAGATTTTCAATAGGGGAATCTACAAAAACATACTTTCAAATCTTCTTAAATTTCCCCTTGTGGAAAGGAAAATACAAAATTTAGTTTACCCA
>NW_007473524.1:0-314 GCF_000475195.1 Diaphorina citri
AAAAACCTTTTTCACGAGGTCTTTTTGGAAACAATACTGTCTGTGAAGCTTGGCCCTTATATCCGTTATTTACCCTTTTAACGATTTCTCTTTAGAAACTTGTCTATTGTTTGTAAAGCTTGGACTCCCATTCGGAGGAAATCGCCACTTCGTCATAATATTTTTGCCTCTGAAGAATAGAAATAGCTTACTGAAATAGCCTTTGGAAAATAGAAATAGCTGTGGGAGAAACGGAAAATATGGAAATAGGTTCCCAAACACTATTAGGGTAAGTTCAGATTTAAATTAGTCTCTAAAGCTCTATTGTTTATACT
>NW_007473525.1:0-314 GCF_000475195.1 Diaphorina citri
AAAGCTGGCTTTTTTTTTTTTTTTTTTTTATTGTTATTTTTTTTAGGAAAGTACCAAATTTTTTATGGACCTTCATAGGAACCACATAGAAAACTTTTAGGAAGGGGTGACACCAAAAATCTTGCACACCACTCGGGCAGATTTTATCCTTTAAGGATGAAATTCGATCCTGAAAGGATAAAATTCGTTCTCGGAACGGCTGACTTTCTCCTATGTAACCTATGTTGTCTTCCTTTTCTCTTCGATTTCGGAACGATAAGACCTTAGCTCTATCAATCTCAGTTACCTCTATCAATCTTTTTCTTCTTCTCCTA
>NW_007473526.1:0-314 GCF_000475195.1 Diaphorina citri
GGAACCAAAAAATAAAAGAAAATGTTTGTTTCTACGATGAAAAATGAAAAAAAAAAAGAAGTAGAAGAAGAAAAAGAAGAGAAAAATGAAAAATATCAGAGAAAGAGAGGGAGCGAAAAGAGAGAGAGAGCTAAATAAATACTTGTGTACCCTGTTTATGCTGCCACAGAATGAAACTGAAAAGTCCCATTGCAAATTAATAACTTAAATAAGCTATGGTATATCATCAGGGGCCTGTTCCAGAAATAACTTTGTACTTTAGACTGCCAGAATGAGACTGAAAAGTACCCTCACAAAAAAGCTCTTATTATCAG
>NW_007473527.1:0-314 GCF_000475195.1 Diaphorina citri
AATTGTCATTGAGGTGAAAGGTAAAGTTAGTCCTGTGAACCGCTCATTTATTTTGAGCTTTTCCATTTTTGAGTCCTCGGTAGCGGAACTAAGGTCCTGAATAACGGCCGAACCGTACATTTCTGGAAATCCGACCGCAGGCACTTTTAATAATTAATCACATGTCTCTTGAAATTTTGAGCCGAAATTTACAGTTCTTGGAAATTCAAACTGTTTTAAAGCCTTCAAAGAGAATTTCCCAAATATTGGGATTTGTTATTTTAACAATGTTGAAAATAATTATAAGAAGTTCAATCACTGTCTATCATGTTATT
>NW_007473528.1:0-314 GCF_000475195.1 Diaphorina citri
ATACAGATGAAATTCTGAAAAGATGAAAAGCTTGTACGAGTCAAATTTCAAATATGTATCTTCTAATACGTACCCTAGTTTCTATGAAGATATGTTCTTATAATATAAGATTATTATTGGATCAGATGGATCAGAAAACTGTATCATCCTCTGGGTTTGTAGGAGGTACCTTCTCGTTCATTCAGAAGTACGTCAATATCAAAGTTTCCAGAATCCTTGAATCGTTCTGGACTTTCAATGTCAATATCAACAATAACAATAAAACAACGCTCGATTTCAACTTGATTAATTTACATGTACCTATTACCTACTTG
>NW_007473529.1:0-314 GCF_000475195.1 Diaphorina citri
CAAAAAATAACTTTTCATTATTTTCATTACTGAATGCAGTGTTGTAGTTCCATCTTTCACAATCACCATCTATCATTCACTAACTGATGACCTAGTAATCCGATGGCCAATTGCGTGCTACTGGTAGCAGTTCTTTCAGAATTTTCAGAGTCCCACCGCAAAATGGGGGAGAGTTATTTGAGGAGAACAGTAGTTGTTGCCGAATGGATAGTAAAAGTCCCCGTCACTAAAAATTTTAATACTTATAAGTTTTAATAAGTTTTAAAATTTTAATATCTAAAAAATAAGTTAAACCTCCAACACAGGCGTATTTA
>NW_007473530.1:0-314 GCF_000475195.1 Diaphorina citri
CAAACCAGCTTAGTCTGGCTGGGGAACTTTATACAGGGAGTATACCAGCCTCAATTTCCCTTGCTAAAGAAATAGTAAAGGTTGAGTGCGAAGTCCACTCGTAAAACTTGTAGCCGAAACCAAACGTCAGCCCAAAGCAATCACCCTAGTTAGGACTGATTAAGAGGCTGATCAATGCATCTGAAAGTGCCATACAAGTCGTGCAGCACTAGCAGGACTCCATATGACGGCATTTGTTTGGTGATCCTGGACACGTAAAGTAAGCAAGTAGAGGCTGACGAAAAAAGCCGGCCCCGTCTGTACACGGGAAAAGG
>NW_007473531.1:0-314 GCF_000475195.1 Diaphorina citri
ATTCTTCTCTATGATCTAGTGTTCGATTTCACACCTTAATTAACAAGGCGACCTTCACGTGATGTGTGTATGTTGCTCGTATGAGTTGTATGTGGTAATACAGGATTTATTATTTCATTTTAGACAGCTAAATCTGCTAGATATCCATCTGTTACATAATGGCCTAGGGGAGGTCGTATTGACCTGGCACATCCTAACAGAATGCTCAGGAGGTCTTGTTTACCAATGTCCAAGAATGTTGTGTCCAAGTGCTTTTCTTCTTGAAATGTGGGATATCGCGTGCTACTGCATGGCTTTTCCCGGCCCCACTCAGA
>NW_007473532.1:0-314 GCF_000475195.1 Diaphorina citri
AAAAAAAAAAAAAAAAAAAAAAAAAAAAAAAAAAAAAAATGGAGTCCTCATTGAAAATCATCATTCGTATCATCTTTTTCATCTACTGACAAAATCAACTTCAGATATCCTTGCATATGGACCGCTAAAATGTAAGGCGTTTAAAATTTCATATCATCAACGGTGAAGATTTATTTTTGCTTGGTCGATCCGGGACGGTCCACTTTGGTGGACCATAGTTTAGATGTCGAAAATTGGAAAATAAAGGCCATCATGTGTGAATATTGTGACAAGAAAGTCTGCCCCAATGGTAAGTTACCCTCTACTAGTTCATA
>NW_007473533.1:0-314 GCF_000475195.1 Diaphorina citri
AGAACCTCTGCTTGAGACTACAAACATGTAGATCTCTACTTGGTGATGTCTATAACCAACATTTTCTCGGGTTTATGTCACGGATAACACGGATTGACTCATTTTGAAGAACCTCTGGTTGAGATTACTTCATGTCTAGATCAGGGCCGTACTTGGGGGGGAAACCGCCCCCTCCCCTCTCGGGCTTTATTTACCTCCTTTACTGTAAGCATTTAGAGCATCCACTCCCCTCCCCCCGCACATGGATGTTTGAACACTTGGGCCCCACCTCAATTAAATCCTGTATACGACCCTGGTCTAGGTCATGAGATTTT
>NW_007473534.1:0-314 GCF_000475195.1 Diaphorina citri
CTATAGATCTAGATACTGAACACTAGGTAATGCTATCTCGGTGGTTTACAAAAAAGATTGTTCCATAGATGAATAGAATATCAGAATATGGTGGGGGTGATTGCCTCAATACATCGTATTAGTAATTTATTTACCATTCTAATCAATTATTGGAAGTTAAAAAAATAACAGTAATAATATTCAAAATACAAAAAATACCTAATATAAAAACAATAGAACAAAGGATATGAGGCGAGAACAAAGAAAAAGAGGGGGAGGAGAGATCGAGAACAATAAAAAAATATCGAAGCTTTCATATTATTTGAATAAATGAA
>NW_007473535.1:0-314 GCF_000475195.1 Diaphorina citri
CCCGGGTAACATTAGAGCAGTGGGAGTAACATTGCCAGGTAATTTTACTAATGTATTTGCATACCATGTGTAGAAGAACATGTGTAGGGTAAGGTTGTCAGTTTGGGGTAAATGGATCCCACGTGACAATGGTTGTTGGTCACCCTCAGACTGTCTGAGAGACCTAGATCTTTCAGACCGCGATTTGTCAGACGGTCTGAGAGACCTAGATCTTTCAGACCGCGATTTGTCAGACAGTCTGAGAGACCTAGATCTTTCAGACCGCGAATTGTCAGACTGTCTGAGAGACCTAGATCTTTCAGACCGCGAATTGT
>NW_007473536.1:0-314 GCF_000475195.1 Diaphorina citri
AACAACAACAGCAACAATTACTACAACAACAGCAACAACAACTATACATTCCATAAAATCCTTCAGAATAACAGTAATAACAAGTAGGGGGTACCTAGTTACCTACCCAATAATGTCACGCATCTCTTGGTAACAATTGAACGAACGTCAGCCTAGTTAGCTTGTAGGGTATAGGGTAGCACGTCTACCTTGTAAGCGCTAGGTCGCAGGCTCGATTCCCGCCCGGGGCGGATATTATCCTAAACAGATAAGGTTCATTCTCGGAGAGGCTGGCTTTCTCCTATCCTGTCTTCCTTCTCTCTTCGATCTTGCTG
>NW_007473537.1:0-314 GCF_000475195.1 Diaphorina citri
GCAATCACGAACGCAATTTTTGTAACCTGCGTGGAAATACATAAACATCCTAACACTTTATATTTATACCTACCCTCAGCTTCAATTTATTCTTTACACCAATGAGTTAAGTTACACGCATCATAAACATATTTCATCTCAAGTCAAATGCTTAGAGCTCAAAATATTGTGATCTGGAATTCTACCGATTTCTTCATTTGTCAAAGAAAAAGAAACAGAAGAATAGGTACAACGATAAAGAAAATTACGCGATGAAGAAGGAAGAGAAGGAGGAGAACGAGAGGAACAGGAAGGAGGAAGAGGAGGAGCAGGAG
>NW_007473538.1:0-314 GCF_000475195.1 Diaphorina citri
CTCTCTTCGATTTCGGGACGATAAGACCATAGCAGTTACAGTTCCCTCTGTCAAACCTCTTTTTTTTTTTAAAAAAAAGAAGTTTTTTTCCGCCAATCACGTTCAGTTCTGTCTAACCCAGGTCTGTCAGACAGTCGGAGCGTTAATGTCCGGCACAAGAGAAAATACAGATATCATCTGCTACAGAATATGTACCATTGTACAATATTGTACATAGGTAGGTAGGACTTAGGACATCAATGGTTATCATGAATATCAGGAAACAATAGAGCCTACGTCTATGCCTATTAACAAGCAAAGCAGAAGAACCAAAG
>NW_007473539.1:0-314 GCF_000475195.1 Diaphorina citri
ACTACATAGGTAAAGGTTAGTGGTTTTTTTGATTTTATTAAATTTAATTAATTAAGTAACAGGTATAATTATTCTGTATTTCTTTAATTAATTTATAAATTACACTTGGAAAGATCAGTGAAACGGTAGCGGCCTAGGCCTAGAGAAAACTTCTTCTTCAAAGCTACCTACACCTACCCTACCCAATTTGAAGATCTTCCATCTTTACCGAGAAAGGACTCTATGTTTTCCAATAATAACTGCAGTGTATCTTGTTATTAATTGAAGTGCATCTCTACTCCAACTACTTCCTCTACTTCACCAGTAACATAAAC
>NW_007473540.1:0-314 GCF_000475195.1 Diaphorina citri
AGAAAATAGGCAGGTACTAGCGTAAAATATAGATAAAATAAAATAATTAAATAATTAGCTATCTAGTTTGTCACATATGTAGGTAGGGTAAACTACCTAATGTGTAAAATAATTTGTGTTAATAAAGTTTAGATAAAATAAAATAATCAACTAGTTTGTCACAAATGTCACATATTTAGGTAGGGTAATAAAGACTACCTAATGTGCAAAATAATTTGTGTGAATAAAGTTTGTAATTAATATCAATAAAATAGGTAATACTTGGGTAAAGATTAGTTATACAAAACGCGGCGTTCTCAGTAGCGTAGCGTGAG
>NW_007473541.1:0-314 GCF_000475195.1 Diaphorina citri
GAAAAAATGAGAATTTTAATATTTATTTATTTATTTCTATTTAAGCTTCGAATCATTTATTTTCTGTACATAAATAAATAAATAAATAAATGGAAACTGGAAAGCTACAAATAACAGATTAATGCTCAAATCCACGAATCTCTCTCTCTCTCTCTCTCTCTCTCTCTCTCTTTCTCTCTCTCTATCTCTCTCCCTTCTATCCCTCTCTACGTTCTATCTCTCTCTCTTCATCTCTTCTCTCGTTCTCTCCTTTTTGTCAATCCCTCCCACAACCTCTTTCACTATCTCTTTATTCAGTCTATCCTTCTTCCATT
>NW_007473542.1:0-314 GCF_000475195.1 Diaphorina citri
GCAGACAGTGGCGTGGCGTGCGGGGGTGATGAACTTTTGGGGAAGTTTTATAGAACAGTGCGAAATTTTCGAAAAAGAGTTCGCAATGCTCAGGCCTTTAGATTTCGGCCAAAGTCGCTCAAACTTGGCACAGAGATTCGATAAATTATGTAAATCCAAAATATCCTAGGGCCCTGTTTCCAGAAGGTATGGTTTGACCGTTATTCCGGACCAATTCATCTAGACCCTTGACAAATGGAGTGTGCCTGAGGAAGGTATGAGGGGTGTTCCAATCCACGAGACCCCCAATTACTTGTGAAAGAACACTTGAAAGA
>NW_007473543.1:0-314 GCF_000475195.1 Diaphorina citri
AAGCTTAAATGTAATTTTGTTGATGCTAACGTCGACGACCATGCATAGGGATTACAATCCTGGAATGAAGTTTCAACCCCGGGATTCTAGGACGATAATACCGGGACGTGATACATCACTCTGTGTCCAAACCAAGGAATGCTGCCACCTTCATTGGATTGGTCTATAAGGATGTGGGATCTAGGTTGGTTGGTTTGGATGGACAACGTAAGTATAATAATAGACTATATAGTAAAAGATAACCACCAAGCTAGGTGAGTACCTAGGTCAGGCTTGTCCAACCCGCGGCCCGCAAAGGCCCGTCTAAAAAAATG
>NW_007473544.1:0-314 GCF_000475195.1 Diaphorina citri
GTAAGATATATGGAAGGATGCTGAGATTGTAGGCATGGCTCAGCAGGCTATGAGTGATACTCAGTTTGGAGCCCGTACTAGGTAAGATATATGGAAGGATGCTGAGATTGTAGGCATGGCTCAGCAGGCTATGAGTGATACTCAGTTTGGAGCCCGTACCAGGTAAGATATATGGAAGGATGCTGAGATTGTAGGCATGGCTCAGCAGGCTATGAGTGATACTCAGTTTGGAGCCCGTACCAGGTAAGATATATATGGAAGGATGCTGAGATTGTAGGCATGGCTCAGCAGGCTATGAGTGATACTCAGTTTGG
>NW_007473545.1:0-314 GCF_000475195.1 Diaphorina citri
TTTTTATATCAGTACTTTTTTGTGGAGGGTAACTCTTGACGTTAATTTTTTAACACGAAGTGTTTTTTTGGGGGGTTTACATAAACCATAAAAAAATGTTTAATGTTTCCTTCCGCTTCTCAACCACTCCCGTTGTTTATTTAGATTTTGAAATTGATAAAACCTTCTTATTTAAAGGTATTATCATAGGATGGGTTGGGGTAATTTAAAATTCTCAAGGTCATAGGTAACTGTTGAAAAAAAGTTGAATTTTAATAATAACAACCACAACCCAAAGTTGTGACTGCCGAAAAATTAATAGCTCATCCCTAAAG
>NW_007473546.1:0-314 GCF_000475195.1 Diaphorina citri
TAAAAATAATAAAAAAAAAAAAAAAAAATAGACCGCTTGAACACAATCATCCTAGCCAAAAATATCATCTGTAGGATTTTATAGTGTGACCAAACATCTGCATTCTCTATGATTATTAAATTTCTCCTAAAATCAAGGTAAAACAAAAAAACCAAATTCAATAATGTAGATCTTGTCGATAAAGTCTCCCGATCAAAGTGTATTGACCTTGCACCAGTGCTGAAATTGCCATTGTATTGTAAACATAAACAGGTTACTGGAAGCTGCTGCTGTGGCTCCTGCTGAAATATTTGTTTGTCACTTCACATGAGTGA
>NW_007473547.1:0-314 GCF_000475195.1 Diaphorina citri
AATAATTTTTTAACTACACATTTAGAAACATGTATATTCTCTGCTATGAAAGAATGGTCATTTATTGGTAGATCTTTTATCTGCATTATGATTAGAAGCTAGGATCCCATCAGCCTAATTCTGCACACAAAAAGCCCACACCGAGGCTAAGGTGTAGGGGCAAACAGCTGTAAAGGATGGGTTAAGCTTCTACGAATCTAGGTGGGGTACAATGTCTATCTCACGGATATGAATTTAAAGAAACCTCAGATCGTTTTCATACCGACGGCTTTTTCTACCCCTTCCTAAAAGTTTTATATGGCCCAAATGAAGGT
>NW_007473548.1:0-314 GCF_000475195.1 Diaphorina citri
TTTTTTTTTTGCACGGGGGAAATTTGTTTATTACTTAAATTGACATTTGATGTTGAAAATTAAATTCAAATTAATAATCTTATCCTCCCTTCCCTATACTTTCTTTCCTCGTTGTTTCACTCTTCACTTCTAACGGGCCAATAGTAAATGGGAGGAAACTAAACACTAGGTACTACATCAAAAAAAAGTCTTCTTCTTTCGGAGATAAAATATCAAATCAAATCATGGTAGGTACCTATCTTTGTGGTAAAGCAGAGAGCTTTCTCACAACTTTGTGGGTATCACAGTATTACAAGTCTTTCATTTACTCAATC
>NW_007473549.1:0-314 GCF_000475195.1 Diaphorina citri
AGGAAAGCCCAAGATTTTTATATCTCATTATTAAAATATATGATGATACATTATGTGGACACAATGAATCCTTGTTATACTACAAAATGTATTAAAAAAACATAGGTATTATGAACACAAATTGAATTGGATTTTTTCCTCGGAAAAGGTAATTTGAAAAAGACATATCTCAGATGTTGTCCAGGATACCCTATGTATGGAAATGACTTTTGCCAGACCGTAAAAGCAAGAAGGCAAATAACAACAACACATTTGCTCGTAAAAAAAATGTAAGCTTTTATGAAAGGACTAGGAGTATTAGGAGACTGATAGTA
>NW_007473550.1:0-314 GCF_000475195.1 Diaphorina citri
GAATACAGATAAATACCTAAGTCAAACACAGAATCCAATAAATTCAGAAATCGAAATTGATTAAACTTTCAACTTTAATAAATAATTTGTAGTTATTTAAATCAAAATTTACATACATCTACTACGAACTGTCAACAAGTGGAAACTGAAGATAATTTTGAAAAGTAAACAAAAGCAAATGCTTGGAGTGAGTATAAGTATGGAGCATAAGGTAAAGTTTATTCATATAAACGGGAGCAAGTGCTTATACTTCAATCTCATACTCATGAGCAAATGCTTATACTTCATGCTCATACTTACGAGCATTTCCTTCT
>NW_007473551.1:0-314 GCF_000475195.1 Diaphorina citri
ATAAGGCGTTGAGGGGCGTTTCTTGATGTTATCTTATCAAGAAGTTCTAAAAATAATTATAATCATATTAAGACTGACGGGTCTCAGGTGTGTTTGATGAAGGATTTGATCTGCAATTGAAACCAGTCTCGATCATATGTGAAAAGATAAGCAGTCACCACACCTGAAGGTTTCCACAAACCCGGCCATTTAGGATTTAAACGCAGAATGGCCTTTCTTCTAACTTGTGAGGGATAAGATGTTTGTCTAAAATGTATAGGTTTTGTTCTGTCTTAGTGATGAATTGTTCAGTCTCAGTCCCTGATGTTTTCTAG
>NW_007473552.1:0-314 GCF_000475195.1 Diaphorina citri
ATTTGCCTCAGTTATGCTAATGCGTTGTTGAACAATGTATTGCTCCATGATGATTAAATTTGACATGTTTACAATCAATATGTCCAAGATTGTGCTATGTGCTAGATGAAACAAGTCATAACAAAATTATGACCCTTTCAAATCTTGTGTTCTTATTGGGACAGCCTCTATTTACCAGACGTACGGTTCGTTTCACCAATGACAGCATCATCAGTTGATATCAGTAATTGGACACATAACTTAGAGGAGAGATTACTTACCATTAGAACTTCTGCTTTGCAATTCTCTCTCCTTCCTTTCCAATTCTGCTGATT
>NW_007473553.1:0-314 GCF_000475195.1 Diaphorina citri
TAATGCTGTGATATCCACAAAAATTGTGAAGAAGCTCTCAGCTTCACCACAAATAAATCATGATTTAGATTTTTTTTATATTGTCTTCACCCGACTCGAGTTTCGCCTACTCTTTAGGCTTCTTCATGGGAACTTGTATTATTTATAAATCGTAGTCATATTATTTATTAAATTGTAGTTAAAAGAGGAGAGCCCACCTCCTAAAAGTTAGGCCTTAGCTTGGAGGTGTATTGATTGTAACCTTTTATTATGTTGTAAATGAAGTTAGCTTTCAAACTATCAAAAAAACTAATAATAATAAAAAATAATAATAA